>NW_015166443.1:246437-248073 GCF_001447785.1 Gekko japonicus | reverse complement strand
TCCTCCTGGCTGAATGAGGGCCGGAAGCAGGGGGCGGGGCTTCATCATGTTCCCCGCCCCCCGTACCTCACCCGGGGGAACTGTGATCCCCCACGATCCCCCCCGAAATGACCTCTGCTTAAATAAAACTCTCAAGTGCACCCACCAAAGTAACTTAAGTGTTAATTGATGAACTAAGACGTAGTCCCATTGGGGCTCATTAAAGAACAGTGTAAGTTTGTTATTCTATGTACTGGGACCTTTTTGTTTCATTATATAATGACTAAACATTCATAATATATTGTTCACTGACTTGATGAGAGTTCCTAGAATATTAGTTATAGATACAGTTCTTCAGTTTGCACTTAGGTGACTTTGTTGGGTGCACTTGAGAGTTTTCTTTAAGTGATCTGAATTAATAATATGTTTATATAATAAATATATAGTTATATATTCATGATTTATTTTCACAGTATTTTTTCATATACCTACTCATATATGCGCTTCTCTTTTGCTTTTTGTGTCCCACCTGGAGGAGGAGGAGGAGGAAAAGAAGCAGCAGAAGAGATTAGATTTATACCCTGCCCTTAAATGCTCCCTCTAACCTGTGGAGTCTTGTGAGCAAAAAAATCTACTTTGTAAGCTGCTGGCATTAAAGTTGTGAGCAAGCAATTTGGCTACTGCATAAATCAGTTTGCTCTGGAGCCATCCTTCCTGAGCGAAGACAAAAATGTGTGAGCCGGAGACTAAAAAACTGTGAGCTAGCTCACACTAACTCAGCTTAGAGGGAACACTACTGCCCTTCGCTCCCGAAGGAGTCTCAGAGTGGCTTACAATCCCTGTCCCTCCCCACAACAGATTCCCTGTGAGGAAGGTGAGGCTGAGAGAGCTCTCTCCAGAACTGCCCTTGAGAGAACAGCTCTGAAAGAACTTGTGACTGACCCAAGGTCACCCAGCTGGCTGCATGTGGAAGAGTGGGGAATGGAACCCGGGTCTCCCAGATCAGAGTCCGCGGTTTTTCACCACGACACCAAACTGGAGGTTGGCAACCCTAGCAGGAGGACTGTGTGCCTGGCTAAAGGCAACCGGGTTTGACTCTCCCTTCTTGTGGCCCCGGAAAGCTGGAGGGCAGCGCGAGACGGGGGAGCCGCTTGGAGTGATCCGCCGCCTTCCTCTCCAGCCAGGGACCCTGTGGTCAGTGTTCCCTCTAAGCTGTGGAATCTTGTGAGCAAAAATTCTACTTTGTGAGCTACTGGCATTAAAGTTGTGAGTGAGCGATTTGGCCACTGTATAAATTAGTTTGCTGTGGAGCCCTCCTTCCTGAGCTAAGACAAAAATCTGCGAGCTGGAGGCTAAAAAACTGTGGGCTGGCTCACACTAACTCAGCTTAGAGGGAACACTGCCTGTGGTAGTGCTGAACCAGGGCAGCAAACCCGCACGCCTCTCCCGAGGGAATCAGCCTCCGGCGGCAGGGCTCCCTTCCAGGGCGAGAGCCGGCGTGCGGGGGTGCGCGCCGCCAGCCCCGGTTCCCAGCAAGCGCGGGCCAAGCCATTCCCCGCCGCTCGGGGACCGGCGCGCCTTTTCCCGCCTCTCCGCGTCCTTCCAAACTCTCCCAGTCCTTCGGCGCGCAGGGAGGCGTGGGTGAGTTAGGCGGCCA
>NW_015166443.1:244925-245961 GCF_001447785.1 Gekko japonicus | reverse complement strand
AGGGTGAACGGAGCAGTCAGAGTTGGGGGGGGGTTCCCGCTGTTTTCTTTTCCTCCAGATCGGAAGGATATTTCAATCTCTGTGACCCTGTGGAAAGGACAGGGGGGGGGGCTGTTAGCGTTTCATAAGGACAGGCGGCTTGGCCTTTGGTTCTGACCGGACACGGATTAGAAATTCAAGCAGAACTGGGTTCAGCTCCCTTTTTCTAACCCGTCCCCCTCTCTCTCGGCTACTTGTTTGCAGTGACGGGGAAGGACCCTGCACTAGATGAAAGGGTAAAGAGTGCTTCAGGGCATGTGCAGGGTGCTTTCCTGTCATTCGTGACTGCCGCCAGTGTGCGGTAGTGGGTAGAGTGTCGGGCTAGGACTTGGGGGACCCACGGGTTCATCTCCCCACCCAGCTGTGGAGCCCATTGGCTGACCTTGAGTCTGTTTCTTACTCTCAGCCCGGCCTACCTCACAGAGTTGTCGTGAAGGTAAAATGGAGGGAAGCTCCCTTATGCTGCCCTGGGCTCCCTGGAGGAAGGGAAGGATAAAGATACAGTAGTCCAAGAGCCACAGTCTATTCCCAGCTCAACACTCAATTTTAGGCACACTTGATAGATCGGGGTTGCTAAGGAGTAGGGTATATCTACAGAAACAGTTGTTCCCTGAGTCTCCGGCCAGCTGGGCTGCCTGGCTACTGGTCTTGGTGTTTGTGGGATGAGCTGCAAGTAGAAGGAAGGAAACTCTTGTGGTCAGCTCACTTTTTAAAATATATGTGAACTGGGGGAGAGGCTTGGATGAGTTGGTAGAACAATCCAGATGGTCAAGGGCGTGGGAAGTCGCCCAGCTTGTCTCCAAGGTTGGCGGTACATTCTGGAGGGAAAAGTGTTAAAAGCAAGCCACATCAAAAGGCAATGGAGACCAATGGTCCCTCCAAGCTGTGGAGTCTTGTGAGCAAAAATTCTACTTTGTGAGCTACTGGCATTAAAGTTGTGAGCGAGCGATTTGGCTGCTGCATAAATAAGTTTGCTCTGGAGCCATCCTTCCTGAGC
>NW_015166443.1:240491-244459 GCF_001447785.1 Gekko japonicus | reverse complement strand
AAAGATGGGCGAACTTCTCCGGAGTTTTGACATTCGTTTCGTGAAGAACTTCTTCCAAACATCAAGATGTGCTATACAAAACATAATATACAACATGATATTAAAAAAATGTGTACCATTGTACAGGCAGTGTCTGGGCAATAAATATTTGTATAAAGCTTGTATACATACATAGTGTTGTCTCTTATTCCATAATGTGTAAATCCAGTACAAAGGTACTAATATCTAAAATGAAAATAGCAATTATTATAACCTTCACTCATTATTGAATATTTTATATTTTAAAATTTACAACAATACTAACATGCTTACTATATAGGGTAGACATGTTAGTATTGTTGTATATTACAGCTTCTATATTTTTGGTTTTCTACACCAGCTGTAACCCCTCAGTTTTGTCAGGGCTTGAACTTGGAGCACAGAAGGAAGTAATGGGTGCCTTGGTTCAGGCACAAAGTGCTTCTCCTCATCTGATTCCCATAGACACTCCCCTCTCTGCCCCTGAACTTCTGAGCTCAGGATCATGGACTTCAAGGAAAGAAGGAACACATTCCACAGATGCTCAAACCTGGCAACTCTCTTTAGAAATGAAGCAAAATAATATAAGATGAATGTTGAAAAGTTGTGTTTTATATACTTTTTTTCTGTGCTTGAGTTAGCAGAGCCAGAAAGAGAATATCCAATTGTCATTGCAGCTGAGCTGTGCAGCCGCTATGTATTTTTGTGCCTTATACTGAATCAGACCATTGGTCCATCAAGGTCAGTATTGTCTACTCAGGCCCCAGTCACACGGGAGGATTTGCCACACGAGAGGGACGGATCAGGGGCGCATCAAGCGGGCACGATCACACCGCAACATCTGGGAAGCGGAGCGCACCCGTCCCCGATCCGTCCCTTCCGGGCGAAACTGTGCATCAAGAAAACTCCTACAAAACACTACTACTTAACCGTCTCCGGCAGCATCTGTGGCCCCCGGCCATACTGCGCAGGCGCGCACATACGCAGCAGGCTGCCTCGCTTACCGATCTGCGGCTCCCCCCCCGGCATCTAATCGTGCGAGGAAGCAACTGCGCGGCGGCTCAGGGGATCTGTCTGATCCCGCTACGGCGCATCTCTTTTGATGTGGCTCAAAAAAGCCGCACTTCAGCCGCACCTTTTCCCCCAGTGTGACCGGGGCCTCAGACTGGCAGCAGCTCTCCAGGGTCTCAAGCAGAAGTTCTTCACATTATCTACTGCCAGATCCTTTTAACTGAACCTGGGACCTTCGGTATGCCAAGCAGATGCTCTACCACTGAGTCACAGCCCCTTCCCATGTTGAATCTTTGTTGTTTACTCTGACTATAAGCAAGGAAGAAAAAAAGCATGTATTGAAAGTATAAATACCTTGTTTCATAAGAACATAAGAGAAGCCATGTTGAATCAGGCCAATGGCCCATCCAGTCAACACTCTGTCACACAGTGGCCAAAACCCAGGTGCCATCAGGAGGTCCGCCAATGGGGCCAGAACTCCAGAAGCCCTCCCACTGTTGCCCCCCAAGCACCAAGGATACAGAGCATCACTGCCCCAGACAGAGCATTCCCTCTACACTTTGTGGCTAATAGCCACTGATGGACCTCTGCGTCATATGTTTCTCCAAGCATGTTTTTTTCAGATTTATAATTTTTATTAATTTTAACAATTTTAACACAATACAGTAGCATTGTGTTGATAAACATTCATAAAAATAACCAACCATAACACACCTAAGCATACAAGCAAACAATTGATTGCAACTTACTGTTCTACATATATTCAATAGGTAAAAAATAAGCGAGCATTAAAACCTAGTATAGGGTATCACACATAAGGTATGGGTTGTAAGGCAGAAGACCTGTTTGTGCCATATAATCTAAAATAGTATGTCTGATAAGCCTTCCATAACAAAACAAACCCAGATTTTGTCTAGCCATCATTTTGTTGTGGGGACCGTCCCTTTTTTTCCATTTTGAAGCTATTGCTAGTTTGGCCGCTGCAAATCAAGCATATGTTTCCAAGCATAATAGACTGTTTGGAAATTTGTCCCAAAGAGATCATTTTCTTCTTTAGGGTAGGGCTTGTCATTCAGTGGTCGGACATCTGGTTTGAAATAGACAAGATTCCACCATTCAGTCCCAGTATTCCCCATTAAAGTACAACCCTCCTCTGCCCCTGGAGAGTTGCTGCCATCCACAGTAGACAATAAAAGGCTAGAGAGACCAAAGTTCTGGTTCAGTATGAAGCCGCTTCAAATATTCATGTGCTGTATAAATGCAGTGTAGGCTTATTATTGGAAGGCCCTGCCTCAATGGTAGAACACATACCTTGCATTCAGAAGATCCCAGGTTCTGCTCCTGGCATCTTCAGCCAAAAGATCTGAGGACCATGCATAGTTTCAGGTGGGTAGCCATGTTGGCTTGCCATAGAACAGGAAGATTCAAGTCTGGTGGCACCTCAACAACCAACAAGCTTTCCAGGGTAAAAGCTTTTGAGAGTCAAAGTTTCCTTGGTACCTGACAAAGGGAGCTTTGACTTTTGAAAGCTTATATCCTGGAAATCTTGTTGGTCTTTAAAGAGCTACTGGACTCAAATCTTGAGGATCATTCATTGAAGATCCATGATCTGCTCCTTCATTGTGCAACTGAGTTGCAAAAGCACTGGGGAAAGGGGAGTAACTCTTCCTCCCCATTCCGTTTTCCCAAACAGAAATGCTTCACATCAGCTACTCGTGCCCTGGAAAAAGACAGGTATAATGGTACCTGTCTTTTTTCTCTAGTGGGGCTTAAACCATCCTAGGTCGCGATCACACGCAGAATTAGCTGCACCATAGGTGCAAATGCCAGGCAGATTTTAAGGGTGCGATCAGATGCCGACATCTGCCAAGCATCCTGCTCCCGTTGGCAACCCGTTTTGCTCCGCTGCAGAAGCGGAGTAAAAAGACACTGGGGAAAACCCAGTAGCAAACGGGTTTGCTACGGGCCAGGAATGGACTTTCCCCTGTGTGATCGTGCCAGCATGCTTTCATGGCGTCGGGATGGTCTGAGCGGGCCATCCCGACTCCATGCCGTTGTTTTTGTCCCCGTTTCAGTATGCGCATCATTGCATACTGCATAGGAAGCACTCGGTGCGGAAATGCGAATCATCAATCCCTCGTTAAAGCGCACCGGAAATACGCAGCAAAAAAAAAAAACCGACTCACGGTTACGTCTGATCACACAGTGGTGGGCTGCCTTTGCAGCTCCCAGGGACTGTGTGATCATGCAAATGCGGATCAAATTCTTGCAGAGCAAATAGCCTCACTTCCCCCCCACATTATCTCGCGCATGTGAACACTGCTCTACTGTGGAACAAAGACAGGTATAACGATACCTGTCTTTTTCCTCTAGTGATGCTTAAACCATCCTACTGTGGACCAGGCCACGTTAGAATGCAGATAAAACATGGGAGCCAAGTTTTCTAACCCCCTTCTCCAGCATAAAGGTCCCAATCCATATCTTCCTGCTGCTTTATTTTGACAGCCAAATTGCACATTAGGGACCCCATCACAGACCTCCAATATATCATGCAATTTGCCCATCAAGTAGGAAAATTGGGGGAAAGCGTTTTCTCTGCCTGAGACCTTGGAGAGTCATTGTCAGACAGACCAGTCCAGACTGAGCTAGATGGACCGAGGTGCTGACTCACCTCAAGCAACATCACAGGTTCATTTCTTATTGAGAAGTATGGAGTTCTGCTCATTGTATTAAAGTTTCAAGAAGAAGAAGAAGAGGAGGAGGAGGAGGAGGAGGAGGAGGAGGAGATTGGATTTATACCCCGCCCTTCACTTGGAGTCTCAGAGCGGTTTGCAAACTCTTTTCCCTTCCCCTCCCCACAACAGACACCCTGTGAGGTGGGTGGGGCTGAGAGAACTGACACAAACTGCTCTTTTTCAAGGACAGCTGTGCGAGAGCTT
>NW_015166443.1:230924-240240 GCF_001447785.1 Gekko japonicus | reverse complement strand
GTCTCAGAGCGGCTTACAAACTCCTTTCCCTTCCCCTCCCCACAACAGACACCCTGTGAGGTGGGTGGGGCTGAGAGAACTCTGACACAAACTGCTCTTTTTCAAGGACAGCTGTGCCAGAGCTTGTGACTGACCCAAGGTCACATCAGCAGGTGCAAGTGGAGGAGTGGGGAATCAAACCCCGTTCTCCCAGATTAGAGTCCGCACACTTAACCACTACACCAAACTAGCTCTAGTCAATTAGTGGTATTGCCATGATGGTAAAATATTCAGCTGTCAGAACTCATTCTTGCAGGGATTGCTAAACAACATGCAGGGAGCCAGTGGAAAATACAGCCATTTGCACTCTGCTACCAAGGCTATGGCCGGCCTTCCTAGCTTTGTGGGACTGCCATATTTCCTGTTGGGCCTTCCAAAAAATGGATATGGAATCTGTGCTTTCCTACATCACTTTACACCAAGCCTGGCGGTCTATGTGTATTTTAATATCTGCGAATCATACCATCAGAACTGTTTGTTTGTTTTTTTAATTCACAAGAGTTTGGTGTTTATAACAATCACCCTTCATTAATAAGAACTTTCTTAAGCGTGGAATCTAATCTGGGAGAACCGGGTTTGATTCCCCATTCCTCCACATGCAGCTGCTGGTGTGACCTTGGGTCAGTCATAAGTTCTTTCAGAGCTGTTCTCTCAAGAGCAGTTCTTGAGAGAGCTCTCTCAGCCTCACCTACCTCACAGTGTGCCTGTTGTGGGGAGGGGCAGGGAAAGGAGATTGTAAGCCGCTCTGAGACTTCTTCGGGTAGTGAAGGGCAGTGTATTAATTCAATCTCCTCCTCCTCTTCTTCTTCTCCTATGTCCTTAAGCACCCTGCGATGCTCAGAGATGTAGTATCTGAAGGGGGAAAGGTTTCACTGCTGCTTAAGCAGATGTTATCTTGAAAAATAGTTTCTGCACCATGTGAGACAGGAACAGGCAGAACATGGAAGAACACCAGTGCTGAGAGGCAACATCGGGAAAAACCTGGGCCTCTACACCCATGTTGGACCTCCAGAGGAAGTGGTTGGGCACTGTGTGAGACAGGACACTGGAGTAGATGAACCACTAGTGTGATCTAGCAGAGCTCATCTTATGTTCTCATGGTTGAGGCTGGGGCACTACTGCTTTTTGAAGCTCCACCTGCCAACAGTAATACTCATAACCAAAAATCCACCTATTCTAAAAGGAAGGTTTCATGATTTAAATGGAGATTGACTAGCCCTGATTAGCCTGAGCTTGTGAGAGCTCAGAAGCTACGCAGGGTCACCCATGGTTGGTATTTGGATGGGAGACCAAATGTTCCTTCTAAGCTGTGGAGTCTTGTGAGCAAAAAATTCTACTTTGTGAGCTACTGGCATTAAAAGTTGTGAGCGAGCGATTTGGCTACTACATAAATCAGTTTGCTCTGGAGCCATCCTTCCTGAGCAAAGACCAAAATGTGTGAGCTGGAGGCCAAAAAACTGTGAGCTAGCTCACACTAACTCAGCTTAGCGGGAACACTGGAGATCACCAAAAAGTACAAGGTTGCTACACATAGGTCCCGGTCACACGGAGGGTTTTGGCCCGGGAGAGGGACGGATCGGGGGCGCAGCAAACGGGCGCGATCTCACCGCAACATCTGGGAAGCGGCGCGCACCCGTCCCCGATCCGTCCCTACCACCGAAAACCCGCAGCAAAAAAGAACCACCGACAGAGGTGGTCTTACCTGAACGGTAGTGACAAGCGCGGCCGTGGGATCACCGGCGCGTCCTTCTACCGGCGCATCCCCGGCTCCTGGCCGAACTGCGCATGCACATGCATGCGCAGCTGGCTGCCTCGGTCTCTGACCATGGCTTCCTCCCCAGCATCTGATCATGCCGGGGAGCAACGGCGCCACGGCTCAGGGGATCCATGTGATCCTGCCACGGCGTGTCTATTTTGGTGCGGCTTCCAAAAGCCGCACTTTGGCCACACATTTTCTCCCCCGTGTGGTAGGGGCTATAGGCAGGCAATGGCAAACAACCGCTGAATGTCTCTCACCTTGAAAACCTCATGAGAGGTCTCCGTAAATCAGTTGCGACCTGACAGCACTTAATTTGCTGAGTCACAAGTTAAGAAGTTTGTTTTTCAAACATTTGCTCAGTTTTCTCAAACATGTCCTCAGTTATGAGCTGTGCCCTAACGGGCCCCAATTTACCCATGGCTCTATATGTCCTGAGTGATAATTCAGGTTGTTTTTGTGGCCTTAAAATAATCTGCTTTTAAGATAACTCTTACTAAGCAGGCTATATAGTTGTGAAAAGTTCCCACCTCTATGAACCCTGTTAGAGTGATTGTTTTCATTAAATCTTCATTAGGAGAAGCATTGCTATACCAGGAACTAAGCAAAGTAATTTGATTTCGCTCATCATACCAAATGTTTCCTTTAAGGAGAATTTTATTACGTTAGAGTAGGTTCTAAGTGGGTCACAGTGTAATTCATTTGATAACAATATGCCAGTGACACTTTTATGACCAAAGCGCAGAATTCATTGGGTGAATTAGTGTCAGAATGACAGTAGCAGCCTTAGTCCTGGAATATTGAGAATTGCTTTGCTTTGGCTCCATCGTTTTTAATGTGGTCTAAAATAACATATTTACTCACCATCAGGATCAATGTGGCAGATTTCTCTTCCTTTGTAAATGTACCATCTTAAGTGACAGATAGGGTTTAAACATGCTTCACCCTTGAACCTGGTACAGTACATTAAGAAGGATTGTAAGATGTTACATGCTGTATATTACAACTGTAAGAGGTTAAATGCAGCCCACCTGTTGCCTGTTGAGTGCTCTCGTGATGCTCCAAAATGTTCAGAAACATTTTAACTGCTGAGGCGTAACTGGTTGATCATAGAATGCTAACTATGAATTCAGCTGCTGTTATAGGGAAACAGAAGTGTGATTCAGGTAATGAAAACTACTTGAGAGTAGTTGACGAACACTCTCTGACATCTGTTTGCCGTTTGTGGGCTCTGCTGACTTTATTGTTGGGCTAATTATGTCTCGTGTCTGCTGTTTGTTACTTTTATTGCTGATTGTATTAGTTTTATTAGGCTTTGTGCTCTACTGTGGTATGTTTTATGACTGACTGCTGCTGCTTTATTTGTTTGCCTTTCTTAATTTGCACTGTATTCTTTTAAATTTTGCAAGTCTGAAGTGTCGTTTTAGTAGAAGCATGTGGTAGAAACCTTCAAAATGACAAAAAGGCAATATTTCCCATATTGGTTCCCGCGAACAGCCATAAAGGGGACGATAATAAGAACATAAGAGAAGCCATATTGGATGCTTTGTGTGAAAAGATAGTTCATTTTGTCTGTTCTGAATCCGAGAGGCTCACAAGGTCTAGTGTTATAGGTCTTATATTACAGGAGAGAGAGGAAACATTCTCTCAGTCTACTATATCATCACTTTTATACCTTCCTTGTGAATCCATAGCCCGATTTGGTTCAGTAAATCAAGTCACATGTTCTACCGACTTGATTAAAACCGTAATTTTGTTTTAATTTTCTTAGGTGAAGGTCTGTAGCTCAGAGGTAGAGCATCTGCCTGGCATGCAGAAGGTCCCAGGTTGAATCCCTGGTATCTCCATTTTAAATGATAAGGTAACAGGCGATGTGTTAAGGCCTCTACCTGGACTCTGGAAAGCTGTTGCCAGTCTGAGTGGACAACTCTGCTGGACCAATAGTGTGATTCAGTAATCATGCAGCTTCATACGTTCAGTAACGGAAATCTCTTGGGTGGGATTTGAGAGAGTGAAGAGTCTGGAATCAATTATTACAATGGTTTTTAAGGAAAGACGCCAATACACAAGGGTCTGAAAGTTACTGTTCCACTGAGCAAAGTTTGAAGACTTCCTCCAACGTAAGTGGCTCTTCCTTCAGTGGGAGTGACTCCAATGGAAGAGGCCCTTACACCAGCGGTAGGCTCCTTCCTGGAGAACTTCTGCCAGCCTAAAGTAGGATCCATGCCATTATCTCCAAACTTCGGTCAGGTTAAGGAACAAATGTCTCCACTCAGCGATATAATTCTCTAATGATTGGCAGGAGAATGTGCTTCATCAGCAATAATGACTGGAAGCCAAAGTTATCTTCACAAGCCAGTTCAAGTTTCTGATCCAAATCCGGCTCACTTAATAATTTCCACTCTTTTGGCAATATTTCTACCAGGTATTCAGATCATAAACTTCTCGTTAGACTGAGCCTGAGAGTCACCATTGTTGTTGTTGTTTCACATTTATAGCCCACCCTTCCCACAAGCGTGCTCACGCACGTTTTCTCAGTAAACGGTAACATTTAGGTTTATAGACAGAGATATCCAAGCATCCAAACAGAGATATCTAAGTGGCATGCTTTCATAACATCTTTAAAAGCTCAGCAACAAATAGGAAGAATTGGTGTGAAAACAGCTCTAAAGATTTCCTTTTCTTTGTAGAAGCTCTTTGGCCGTCGTCAGTTTCAGAAATGATTGGTGAGATTCTTCCAGGAATAGTTATCCAGATTACCAGCTGCTCATGAGTTGTGCATAGAGATGACTTCTTGGTGCCTGGCACTGTTTTCAAAGTTCTTGGAGGAGGAGGAGATTGGATTTATACCCCGCCCTTCACTACCCGAAGGAGTCTCAGAGGGGCTTACAATCCCTTTCCCTTCCCCTCCCCACAACAGACACCCTGTGAGGTAGGTGGGGCTGAGAGAGCTCTATCGAGAACTGCCCTTGAGAGAACAACTCTGAAAGAACTTGCGACTGACCCAAGACCACACCAGCAGTTGCATGTGCAGGAGTAGGGAATCAAACCTGGTTCTCCCAGATAAGAGTCCACACTCCTAACCACTACACCAAACTGCAGGGCTATTTTTGGGCAGGAACACACAGGAACAGAGTTCTGGCTAGCTTTAGAGTTGGCCACGCCCACTACAGCCAAAACCTCTGCGTGTGTGGCTACAGAGGGAAGGCCTGGAGAGCAAACCCCCCCAGCAACTCCAGGCGGGCGTGCCTTCCCTGGACTGTCCAAGGGCCAGTTTGCCCGGGCTCCCCACAGCTGTGGGGCACCTGGGCAAGTCAAGGGAAGGCAGATTAAACTGCCTTCCCTTCCCTTCAAGGGGGGGGGCTTGCCCGGGCTCCCTGCAGCCGCGGGGCACCCAGGCAAGCCAAGGGAAGGCATGGGGTGTGACCTAATATGCTAATGAGTTCCTGCTGTTGGGTGTGGCCTATTATGCTAATGCGTTCCTGCTGGGCTTTTTCTACCAAAAAAGCCCTGCCAAACTGTATAAGTATATACAGCCCTAAGTGACCTTGTATAAGCAACAAAAATGTATTTCTTCATGTATTTCTTGACTACTCCCTTATGAATCTTCCTGACCATCTTGGCCATTTTTGAAACTCTGCTACAGGTGCCCCCACCCATTCTGAGATTCAGTCGGTGGCAGTCTGGGAGAGGGCCTTCTCAGTGACGGCACCAAAACTCTGGAACTCTCTCCCTTGGGAGACTCACCTGCCCCCTTTTGCCACCATCTTCCACTGGTGGTTGAAGACTTTTTTCTTTCATTCGGTGTTCCCTCCGTGGTCTCTCCTTCCTCCCCAAATGTTTTAAAATGTTTGTTTTGTTTCATGTATATTTCAATTCTAGCTTTAATTGTTTTCAGGATAGTTTTGGGGTTGGCTTGAATGATTTTATTGTGTACGCTTTAATTTGTTAGCTGCCTTAGTGGTCCTTGTAAGGCCATAAAGACAGGATATAAATTTTGGTAAAATAAATAATAAATATGTTATTTTATTAAGACACAGTGGACATTGATCAATTATAGGTTTCAGACATATGCAGGGCTTTTTTTTGTAGAAAAAGCCCAGCAGGAACTCATTAGCATAATATGTCACTGTGGTTGTGAGAATGACTCTCAGTGTGTCAGTCTAAGAAACAATCTATTAATGTACAAACTGGACTGGACACATGGATCATGTGCAAAGGGCACATGACTTAGCAGAGCTTAGCAGGAATCACTGAGGACCAAGATCACTCCAAATAGCATAGTTCCAACCAATGCTCCCTCTAAGCTGTGGAGTCTTGCAAGCAAAAATTCTACTTTGTGAGCCACTGGCATTAAAGTCGTGAGCGAGCGATTTGGCGACTGCATAAATGTGTTTGCTCTGGAGCCCTCCTTCCTGAGCTAAGACAAAAATGTGTGAGCTGGAGGCTAAAAAACTGTGAGCTAGCTCACACTAACTCAGCTTAGAGGGAACACTGGTTCCAACTCTTCAAAGAATAGCCCCTCCCTGGGTCCCATTTATTGGTCACGCACAGTGTGACAAAGAGACAGAAGGTGCATATATTATTAATTGCTGACCTGACCATCTCTGGAAGACAGTGGGTAGCAGAGGGGAGCTGTCTGGAGTCTTCATAATAGTACTGTAAGACTTTGAAAATCTGTTACTATGTCCAGTTATTTGGGCTTTGTTTGTTTTTTAAAACTCTTGATGCAATGCATTGGTGCTTGCTTGGATTATGTAGCCATCAGAGGTACAGTATGTCCAAGCTTTTCATAGTCTGCAGAGGGATTCCCATTGGCTGAATAACTCGGTGAAGAAAATACATGTTCATGAGAAGACAAAGAAAGCCCTGGCATTTGAAAAGCCGTGGAGAATGTGTCTGCAAAGAAAAATAGACAAGTGGCTTCTCATACAGTTAAAAAAAAAAATCAGCTGTCAAAAATGTCAGGCTGTTTTGACTTGGTAACAAATGGGGTGAAGAAGTTTATAAAGCGAGAGGGTAAGGATGCCTGGTGGCATTGATTTACATTCCTTCGCGTCTGTCTAACGCTGAATTCGGGCAGGAAATGCAAAATGAAATCCCTCTCAGCCTGAATATTATCAGCCCACCTCCTTTAATGTGCCACATAAAATAAACTTGGTTGTAAATCCACTTCCTTCAAACATAGCCGAGGAGACCAGAGGTGACAAATCAGTTAACTGAGTGTTCGCAGTTATGAGATTTTTTTAAATTATCTATTTCGATTGATCTCTGTAGTTGATATAGAAGGTTCCAGAGCAAGTCAAAAGAGTGCTTTTCCCCTTCGCCAGCTATCTTCACTTATGGGTTTTCCTATTTATTTATTTATATTTAAATTTATATCCCGCACCTCCCCACCGTAGCAGGCCCAGGGCGGCTAACAACATATTTATAAACAATACATTAAAAATTCAATATTTATTAAAACAGCATTAAATTAAGATTACAATATAAAAGCATGATCATAATACAAGATGGCGGACTTCTGTCTTCATTTGGGTGGCCGCCTCCTAGGCTCTGCCAAGCTGTCAATCATCCGGCTGGAAAAGGTGTTGATGATACGGTCGGGTTGGTGAAGATGTTGACGTTAGGGCCAGGGCCATGATGTCAGGCGGCCCCTTACTTGAAGGCCCTGCAGAACTGCATCCTAGAGAAGAAAAGGGACCAGTATTAACCCAGAAGTGATTTCCAAATATGGTTGCCAATCCCCAGGTGGTGGCGGGAGATGTCCCAAGCTTACAACTGATCAGGTGAAGGTCTGTAGCTCAGAGGAAATGAGCAGTTTGGAAGGTAGATTCTATGGTATTATAGCCCATTGAATTCCCTCCCTTCCTCAAGCCCCACCTTCCTCAAATTCTCCAGATATTTCCCGACCTGGAGATGGGAACCCTATATTTCACATAAATGAGTTTTGAAAAAAGCAGACTGCCGCTATGAAATTTGAGTTAGTTTTGATACGAATTGGACAGGGGAAAGCCCCAGTGTTATCCTTGGTATATTTTTCGTGTAACTAAATTATACAAATATAACAAGAAAGTACAATAATATATAAATGCAAACAGTGCAACAGGTAGCCAAATGCTCGGGGGTCGCATAACTAGTTAACTGTTGCACTGTTTGCATTTATATATTGTTGTACTTTCTTGTTATATTTGTATTTTCATCTATTTCACGTAAACTTTTGCATATTCTATGAGATATAGCGTTTCCCTGGCTTTTTTCTATATGCTGTTTTACCTTACAAGCTAGGAGGTCTCTTATTTTGCCTTGTTAGAGTGGTAACATTTCTTCTGGGCAACCAGACATGCACCATACCAAACTTTGAACTTTAAAAAAATATATAATTCTTCCTTTATATACACTGAGATCTTGTTTTTCTGTTGAGCCTCTTCCCCCCACTCGGAGGGATGAGACGCTCCTGCAATTAATTGCAATAAAATTAGTTCAAAGGACTTGTTCTGTATTTTGTTTTTTATGACTCGCAGACCTAGGGTTGCCAGACCCCCGGTCCAGCTGAAAGTCTCGGGGCACTCCTCCCCCCCCCAATTACCCTCTTACCTCCAAGAAGCCAGAAATAACAAATGTTCCCTCTAAGCTGTGGAGTCTTGTGAGCAAAAATTCTACCTTGTGAGCTACTGGCATTAAAGTTGTGAGTGAGCGATTTGGCTACTGCATAAATTAGTTTGCTCTGGAGCCTTCCTTCCTGCTGTGATGTGCCTACGTAACCTGGAAGTGGTATAGGCACATGGGGGACGTTGGGCAAAAATGCTCTGGGTTTTTGGCAAAATCTACGATTTGTAGCTGATTCTACCAGTGTTGTTGCCCGAAGTCCCCAGCGTGCTTACATCACTTCCCAGTGACCTAGGCTCATTGTGGTGCTCCTCCCACCCCCCACTGGTGCGTCGTTGGGACCTGGCAACCCTACCCAGCTCAACGAACCCCATGGCAACCCTACCCAGCTCAACGAACCCCATTTGGCCCATAGGCCGTTTCCCCTCAGGGGCTGGTTGGGCACTCTCCTCATGAAGAAGGCCTTTCCAGCTGTAGCCCCAAACTCTCCAGTTCTCTACCCCGAGCCTCAATCAGCCTCCTGATCACCAACTTCATTTAAGGCCACGACATGGAAAAGGACAGCATGAGGTGATCTCAACCCATGAGGTAGGTTCATGTGGACATTGGCAGTTCCTGAAACAGGAAATCTCTCTAGAAAAACACAGGACTCCTTTGATCCCAGTTAGCTTTCACCCCAGCTCTGTGGATGAGCCGCCCTTCCTCACTGTGCTTGGTCACTGCCATTTCCTATTCCTGTAGCAAGCTTCCTCTTCCTGTTAGCAGGCTTTGTGCAACCAAGTGTAACTTCTGTGTAATTCAGACTCAAAGAGGGATTTCCAAAGAAATCCTTTCTCAGTTAAAGATCTCTTTGTTCTTTTGTCATACATAAGAATATACACAATGCTATGAAACAGCTAAGGTTGCCAGCCT
>NW_015166443.1:221235-230773 GCF_001447785.1 Gekko japonicus | reverse complement strand
GAAAACGCCTGAAATTCTGCTCTTAGGTTTAAAAATGGAAGAACTGAATGTAACAAAAAAGACACTGTTCTGGTATTTGATAACAACGGCAAGAATGATATATGCTCAATATTGGAAGCAAGAAAAAATACCAGATCTGGAAGAATGGATACAAAAAGTTCTGTTCATGGCTGAGATGGACAAAATAACCAAAAAGTTGAACAATAAAGAGGACCAAGAATTTTTTGAAGAATGGAAGGACTTTAAGATATATTTAGAAAAGAACTGGGACGTGAGACAAAATTTACTATGTTTAGAACAATATTAAGTATTTGATGTTATCCTGAGTTTATCTATGTAGGACATGAGGGAAGTGCATTGCGGGAAGCCTTTCGGGGGAGGGAGGGAAAAGGGAATATTCAACCAATTGATAAAAAGATGTAAAATGTGATAACAATGGAAAATAAAAAGTCTTTTGACCGAAAAACAAACCCCATTTGGCCCATAGGCTGTTTCCCCTCAGGGGCTGGTTGGGCACTCTCCTCATGAAGAAGGCCTTTCCAGCTGTAGCCCCAAACTCTCCAGTTCTCTGCCCCGAGCCTCAATCAGCCTCCTGATCACCAACTTCATTTAAGGCCACGACATGGAAAAGGACAGCATGAGGTGATCTCAACCCATGAGGCAGGTTCATGTGGACATTGGCAGTTCCTGAAACGGGAAATCTCTCTAGAAAAACACAGGACTCCTTTGATCCCAGTTAGCTTTCACCCCAGCTCTGTGGATGAGCCGCCCTTCCTCACTGTGCTTGGTCACTGCCATTTCCTATTCCTGTAGCAAGCTTCCTCTTCCTGTTAGCAGGCTTTGTGCAACCAAGTGTAACTTCTGTGTAATTCAGACTCAAAGAGGGATTTCCAAAGAAATCTTTTCTCAATTAAAGAATTGAGGGGATTCAAGTCTTTGGACAGTGTGACCTCACCTTGTGATACTAGCAGTAATGAAGATAACAATAAGCAAACTTCAGATCTCTCTGTTCTTTTGTCATACATAAGACATGGTGTATACACAATGCTATGAAACAGCTAAGGTTGCCAGCCTTTGAAACGGCTGCTTTGGAGCGGAAACTCTATTGTGTTATACCCTGTTGAGCTCTCATTCCTGCCCAAACCCCACCCCTTCCAGGTGCTGCCCCCCAAATCTCCAGGAATTTTCCAGCCCAGGGTTCTCAACCCAAGAAACAGCTCAGTCCTGTTGTGCCCACACAAACGCAGGGTCTCACAGTCAGATCTGAACCAACCCAGAAGATCTGCACCGGGCTTTACAAGCCGTGGCTGGGTGGCTCAGACTGAGCAGGCTGAAATTAAACCCGGCAAAGACGGCGGTCCTGTGCTTGAGTCAGATCGGACCGGGGTTGGGGCTCCCACTTCCGACCTTCGATGGGGCACCTTTGGTGCCAGCTTCGGAGGTTAGGAGTCTGGGAGTGCTTCTGAACCCCACCTTAACGATGGAGGCCCAGGTGGCAGCCACTGCCAGATCGGCCTTTGATCATCTTCGGCTGGTACGGCAGCTGGTTCCTTTCCTCGACCGCAATGACTTAGATACAGTGATCCATGCGACAGTCACCTCGAGGCTAGACTACTGTAACGCTCTCTACATGGGGCTGCCTTTGTCGCAAATCCGGAAGCTGCAGCTGGTGCAGAATGCTGCGGCCAGGCTGTTGGTGGACGCCCCTAGGTGGGAGCACACCCGACCTGCACTGGCTGCCTATAGCATACCGGATTCGCTTCAAAGTGCTGGTGCTTACCTTTAAAGCCCTACATGGCCAGGGTCCGACATACCTGAGGGACCGCATTTCCCCACATATGCCCCAAAGAGCACTTCGGCCGGGGTCACAACACCGGTTGGTGCCCCCGGGCCCCAAGGAGGCCAGGCTTGTGGCAACGTGGGCCAGGTCCTTTTCAGTGGTGGCTTCTATCTGGTGGAATGAGCTCCCGGAGGAAATCAGGGCCCTGCGGGACCTTTTGCAGAGACAGAACTCTTCCGCCAGGCTTTCGAGTAGGAGCCGCCACTGCCACCACCACCACCGCTCCACTATAGAGTGATATCGCCGAAGGGCCGAGTAACATCTATCTACGGCCCGGGCCCTCCCCTTCTGGTATGCAAGACGTTGGGATCTTTCTATTCTTGCATCCTGATTGAACTGAATTTTAACTGTTTTACCTATTTTATATTGTATGCTCTTTGTGCCTTGTTGTAAGCTGCCCTGAGCCCGCTCGCGGGGAGGGCGCGGTATAAATAAATAAATAAATAAAGCCAGTCCTTGGAGCTGAATGCACTTGCAGCTCTGTTCTGCCTTGGTCTGTCCTCTTTCTTTCCAAGAGTTCCTTGTAGTCCCTAAAATATCAATGTATAATTTTATTCACAAGCTGGAGTCTTCCTGAGGCAAGGTACCTGCTACTTCAGGCCTCCAGTCACTCTAGGAAGATTGCTGTTCTTTTCCTTGTATGAAACACCTCAACTCTTTAGCCCCCTAGTGGTTACACAGCACCTACTGTCTGTGTATAGCTTTCGCACATGCTGAATAATGCACTTTCAAACAACGTTGAATGCACTTTCGCGATCGTTGGCAAGTGGATTTTGCTGTTTCACACAGTAAAATCCAAATGCCAAGTGCATTGAAAATGGATTCGGTGTGCATTATTCAGTGTGTTTAGAAGCACCCTGGAGAATATGCCCCCAGCGTATCAGTTCTTCCACAATCACATTTTTGTCGCTTGTGTGTCCTTATTGCTTCCTTTTTTCTCTCTTCTGCATATGTTTTACTCCCTGTAATGGCTGGATCAATACTACATAGCTGTATGCCCGGCATAGAAACCTGCAGTATAAATCTGCAGGGAGATATGCTGGACATAGGGTGATGTAACATAAAATTGACCACTAGAGGAAGCAAAACACATGAGGAAAAGAAAAGAAACAAAGCAATAGGGACACACGAGCGATGAAAATGAGAATGCGGAAGAGCCCTATTTCTTCTTTTCTGCAAAACTAGTCGCCGTGGTTCCCAAGACTGCCAGTCCAGCAGCATGTTTCTCGCTTTACAGCTGCCTTCCATTCCTGGTCTGCATTTTGGAATTAACCTCAGATGCCTTGGCTTGACTGTCATGCTGGAAAGGCCACATAGAACGTGTCATATTCTTCTTCCCCTTTGAAGGGCCTCCTGTGTGTGATTCCAGTTCAGCCAGGAGCATCATATCTACATTAGGCCAAACAAGCACTCTAAACGAGAGCCAGGAATACTTTCCTTGGACTCTTCTGACACACTAAAACCTTGATGAATACAATTATCAGAGCCTTCTTCGGATTTTTAGTGCTATTTTTCTGATGGTTTCCCTCCTTTTGACTCCTTCTCTCTTTTCTGTAATAATAGGAGGTTTCTGTTCTGTCACCTATAATTAAAGGCTTCTCATTCACCCATTCTAGCTTCCAATCCACATGGAGATGATATAACATGGAAATTGGCACCTTAGATATATATCTCAGAAAACAGTGATGCAGATGTGAGCCTGCAATATCCAGCTGTTCTCTTAACTACACGGAATCTACCCTTTCTTCGCCATGGACAACCTATGGGGTTGAATTCAAGGAAATAACGATGGGCACAGAAGAGGCCAGAGCAATTCCAATACATTCTGCCCTACATGATAATTTTTTCATGCAATTAAAATCATGTGTCCCTGATTAGTTTTTCTGTGTGTGGGACTCTATTTTCATGAGTAAGGTTCAGTTTATTACTGTCTCATTCTTTCGCTAAGAGATTATATTAGTTCTTCCTGTGCCTCCCCGTGTTGTTGGATTACCAACTTGGGGATGGGAAATTCCTGCATATTTCCAGTTGGTGTTTGGGAGGGGGGTGTGTGTCTCAATGGGGTATAATGCCATAAAGTCTACCCTCCAAAGCAGCCATTTTCTCCAGGGGAACTAATTGCTGTAGTCTGGAGATGAGTTGTAATCCCAGGAGATCTCAAGGTCTCTCCTGGAGGGGAAAGGAGGAGGGTGATCACCAGACTCTAGAAGCAATAATGTCTCTTATCACACAGGAAGTGATGTCATCACACCAGTGGCAATGCTGTAGCATTTAGTCAAAACTCTAGCTGAAGGCTACAGCATCACCAGCAACATGGTGACATCACTTCCAGTTGTACCGGAAGTGATGTAATGGTATCATTTGCAATTGTCATTATCAGGGGTCGTTTCGTAGAAAAAGAGCTAGGGGAACTCATTAGCATAACTCATTAGCATATGCCACACACCCTGACATCACCGGAAGTGTGTCATAAGGCCACACCCACCACTCAGTTAGTCTTAGTCTTAAAGGTTAGTCTTAAAGGTGCTATTTGTTAGTCTTAAAGGTGCTATTTGAACTCTTGGACTATTTTGCAGCAACAGACTAACACAGCTACCTTGGGGAAGCTCCTGGATGGGGCTAGGAGTCCTTGTGGAGGCCACGTGGAGTGGCCTCGGCCAGGCAGAGGGGGAGGACGCCAACTTACCCTCCTGCTTCTTCCTCCTTCTGCAACTGAATGAGGCTGGAAGCAGGGGACGGCCGGAAGAAGGGGGCAGGGCTTCGTCATGTGCGCCGCCCCCCTGCACCTCACCCGGGGGGACTGCGATCCCCCGCGATCCCCCCCGAATCTACCTCTGGTCATTATGTTGCCAGAAAGGGTCTGCCCCACAGGTCAGTCTCCCGCCAGTTGCCGGCATTGAGCTGGCAACCCTGCTAACTGTTGGCATGTATTTAGAATTGCTTTAAAATACAGAAGATTGGAATATCAGGAAGTTTTATCTTGAGGTTATACATTGTAAATGACCAAACAACTACATTTCGAATGTTATGATATGCAGCTAAACTGATAGGAGGGAGTGGGGATTTTTTGCATTCAAACACATCGTGTGCGCAGGAAAATATCACAATGAAGTTTGCTGCCTTCACTGATAACCAGCTGGTGAACGGAGGTAATCAAACTCTTTCCCAGATCCGTTTGCACTCAAGAGATATTTTAATGAGATCACTTCATATGCACCTCATCTCATTCTATAGTCACCAGAAGGGGCATATGTTTTACAGGAAATGTGATCTCAAGCAGTTTTGAGGGGGTGTGGCCTTGCCCTGGTGATGTGATTTTTTAAAAAATCATCTTTTTATAGATTTTAACATGAGTGTTACATGTGAAAGGGCCGGGGGGGGGGGGGGGGATCAGCAAAATGCATGACTGTGTTGCAACTCCTGTTTGTTGATCTGACATGGAATGCCCTGTCCGTGATGGCCCTTAAGTGGGGTTATCACCACCATGTGGCACCTGGAGATCTCCCATTACTACAACTGATCTCCAGACAAGGAAGATCAATTCCCTTGGGGTAAATGGCTGCATTGGAGGGTGGACTTTTTAGGATTAGATCCTGCTGGGGGCCCTCCTCTCCCCAAACCCCTCCCTCCCCAGGCTCCCCCCCCCAAAAAAATCCCCAGATATTTCCCAACTCAGAGCTGGCAACGGTACCCTTAAGCCAGTGTGGCATTGTGGTTACACTATCAGACTCTGACTGGAGAGCCCCAGTTTCAAATCCCCATCTTGGCACGTAGGTAAACTAGGTGATTTTCATATCTTAGATAAACCCACAGTAGGCCAAAGGATGCCAGTCAGGTTTTACTATCTATCCTTCAGTTTGCAGACACAGCAGAATGCCAGTTCATATCCTGATGTGGGGTAGCCACTGTTGGCAGAGTAATTAACACAGCCAATCCAAAGCCTTTTGTTGGCATATAAATAAAGATACAGTTATCTAAATACAAAATCATGCAGAGTAAAATTAAACTTGCAGAGTAAGGTCACAGAGTAACATCATAATAAGACCAAATTCATAATATCACTTATCAGGCCGTAGGACCATGGCGCTGCAGAGAAACTTTGCTACTATTTCAGTTATTTCTGTATCTGGATTATTGAGCAAGAAGAGGAGCTTAAAATCATCAGGGGTCTCTAAAAATTGGCCTAATATGGGATGTAATTAACACAGCGATGGTGCACAACCTGATTAAAGAGTAGATAAAGGTTTATTTAGGAACTAACATACGTGATAGGAAAGAGGAGAGACAGAGATAGGTTCCTTACTACATCTCTAGCTGAGAGAGAGGGTAAGACTAAGTGTGGTGCTTCCGAGAAGAAGGGGGAAATTGCCCAAAGAGTAGCAATCTGGAGACTAACAAGGAATGACACCTAAGAAGAAGGAGAAGATGCTGACCTCACTATCCTATCTAATTGTCTTCTTGCTATCACCTGTAGGGTCTTCTTCTCTCCTTCTTTGTATATTGTCTTTTCTAACAGCCAAAGCCCTGCATGGCTTGGGAACTGAAGGACCCTCTTCTCCCATAAATTCCTGCCCGGGAATTAAGATCACAGGAAGTGGTCCTCCATATTGTCCCATCAATTGAAGAAGCTCATTTTGTGGGAACACAAGAGAGGATATTTTCAGAGGCAGAAAATTTGGAGATTATATGATTAGGGAATATTTTCAGAGCATGAAAGACTTTAATGGGGGGAAGAAACAATACGAAGAGCTGGGAAAGAGCCTACATGTGGCACGGGATGAAAATCTGATAACTTTCACCTTGCTCTAACTCACCCTCATAGCAGGATGTGTTTTAATCCTAGGGATAGAGGGTTGCATTTACTACTGATGTTGTCTCCGTTTGTTCGTTACTTGTTCCCCATTTCTTTGCTCAGATGTGTGATTTCCCTTCTTTTAATCAGGGTTTGCAAACACAAATGAAAATTTTCCTTTCTGCAGTTGGTGGCATGGGGGGTCTGTCTGCACCCACATAAAAGCTTAATTTGTCCTATGTTTTCTCAGCTACAAAGAGGAGGTGGGGGAGACCACCTGTCTGAATCTGCATCACTAATGGGATTCTCATGGTGTTCGAAAGAGAAATTCTCTTAATTCCCCATTTACCCAGTCTCTCTCTGAAATCCAGCAATCCTTTTCCTTTCCTCTTTTTACCTGGGGAATCCAGAATCCATTTCCAACGCATTCCATGTTGATGAAAGAGAAGTTCGAAGAAAGGAGGGGCAGGAAGGGAGATTCTGGAAAATTTCAGAATTTCACTCTCAGAGGAAGGCAGTGTCTTGTCTTCCCAAATCTTCCTTACACTCCTGGTAGAGCACCACCCTGTGGTGTGTAACATAAAACCACGGCAAGGACTGAAGTTACAGAAGGGTGCATTGGTTTCTCTTCAAAGAGAAATGGAAGAGAAATCCATCTTTTAAAAGAAAAAAAAGAATAAGAGGAATCAATGGCTATATTTTTTTAAAAGTGGATTTTGGAAAAAGACATTCTCCTCCCCATAACAACCCTAGATTTTCAAGGCTTCCCTTACAGCCAATGCTCCCTCTAAGCTGTGGAGTCTTGTGAGCAAAAATTATACTTTGTGAACTACTGGTCGTTGATCAAGCGATTTGGCTACTGCATAAATTAGTTTGCTCTGGAGCCATCCTTCCTGAGCTAAGACTAAAATCTGTGAGCTGGAGGCTAAAAAAACTGTGAGCTAGCTCACACTAACTCAGCTTAGAGGAAACACTGCTTACAGCCTGTACGTGGTGGGGGGAAACCTGAATTCCTTAATTGGAAATGACATTTCACCTACAAGTTAATTTGAAGAGGAGTCTTTTAAGAGAGAAAAAATAGAGAGTCTAGAGTCCAGAATACCAGGCAGACAATATCTCTAATTTAAATTCTGGTGGTGGCATTGAAAAGGAATGCTATTTGTGTTGCAATCAAGCCAGGGAGGTGAACTCCTCATTAATGCGAAACAGTTTGGGACCTAAGCCATCTGTTTGGATTCCACATCCCTACAGAGAGCCAGTTCAGTGTAGTGGTTAAGAGCAGGGGACTCTAATCTTGGAGAACTGGATTTGATTCCCCACTCCTCCACATGCATCTGCTGGGTGACCTTGGGTCAGTCACAGTTCCCTCAGAGCTGTTCTGGAAAGAGCAGTTGTCTCAGAACTCTCTCGAGCCCCACCTACCTCACAGGGTGTCCATTGTGGGGAGAGGAAGGAAAGATGATTGTAAGCCACTCGGAAACTCCGCGTGAAGGGCAGTACATAAATCCAATCTTCTCTCTTCTTCTCTACATGGTAAAATAGTCCTGACCTGGATGGCCCAGGCTAGCCCTGTCTTGTAAGATATCAGAAGCTAAGCAAGGGTCGGCCCTGGTGGGTACTTGGATGGGAGACCACCAAGGAAGTCCAGGGTTGCTATCCAGAGGCAAGCAATGGCAAACCACCTCTGAACACCTCTTGTCTTGAAAACACCACAGGGTCACCATAAGTCAACTGTGACCTGACAGCCCTTTTGCTAGAAGAAGAAGAAGAAGAGGTTGGATTTATACCCCGCCCTTCACTTGGAGTCTCAGAGCGGCTTACAAACTCCTTTCCCTTCCCCTCCCCACAACAGACACCCTGTGAGGCGGGTGGGACTGAGAGAACTCTGACACAAACTGCTCTTTTTCAAGGACAGCTGTGTCAGAGCTTGTGACTGACCCAAGGTCACATCAGCAGGTACAAGTGGAGGAGTGGGGAATCAAGCCCGGTTCTCCCAGATTGGAGACAGTGCACTTAACCACCACTACACCAAGCTGTTACCATTCTGAATTTTTTGGAGGAAGCTGTTGGGTGGGATAAAAACATGCTAGAACTGGCATACATTCATAGTGCCATTGGAAGCAGGTCTACACAGAACCCTATTGCAGAGAGAGAGAGCCAGCATGGTGCAATCGTTAGAGTGTTGGGCTGGGACTTGGGAGACACAGGTTCGAATTGTTGGAATACGCAAGGTCAATAGTGCAGCCTTATGAAGCAGATCTGAAGATCACCTAGCAGGGTGACAGCTGAAGGACTGCTAGTTAGCGTGGCTAGATTAGGGAGTGCCCACAAGTACAAATCATGCTGTCTCTTGATTGGCTCTTCTGGAGACTTCCTGCTCCTGCAGAACTTCCATCTTGTTGTCGTTCCTCTCACAGTGTTTAGGCTAGACAGTTAAGGCTTTCTGTCTTTGATCATACTGAAGTCCAGTGCCAGCAAGATAACTTAAGGACAATTATATCACCCTGGAATACTTTGAAGATAGCCGGAGGAAAAACCAGCATTAATTAAGCCTACCTATTAAGTATAAACCAGCCAAACTCAGCAGCAAGACAGACTGATTAGAAGCTGCAGGATAACTCTAACTTGTGGGATAGAAGGAGTGAGAGAAAGAAACAAAGAGAATGAAGAAACATAAGAAAAGACTTAGGAGGAACTCTGATTCACCACGAGCCTCCATCCCCAAGTCAGCGAAACAGTTGTGTGTACATGACTCATTGTGGGAAGAATTGGTGAGTGGAATATCTTTTACCTCGAGACAGTGTGTGACTGCAGTAAAGAAGGCCAATGCTATGCTGGGGATTATTAGGAAGGGTATTGAAAACAGATCAGCCAATATCATAATGCCCCTATATAAATCAATGGTG
>NW_015166443.1:214199-220789 GCF_001447785.1 Gekko japonicus | reverse complement strand
CTGGTATTTCTGGCCACTGTGTGACACAGAGTGTTGGACTGGATGGGCCTTTGGCCTGATCCAACATTGGTGTCTCTTATGTTCTCTTATGTTCTTATGTTATGTTCATCCCGACGCCCTGAGAGCGCACTAGAGCAATCAGACACAGAAATGTCCATCCGTGGCCCGTCACAACCCATTTACTACTAGGTTTCCCCTGGTGTCTTTTAACTACGCTTCTGCGGCGGAGCAGAACGGGTTGCCGATGGCTGTGGGGCGCTTTCCAGATGTTGTTGTCTGATCGCACCCTTTAAATCCGCCCGGCATTCACACTTATGTTGGGCCTAATTGTGCATATGATTGCAGCCCTACTTGTTTTTCTCCAAACATTCAGTGCTCCGCGTTCTTACGTTTTTAAACTCTGCCAACATGAATCCCCTCCCCTGCCATGTAAGTGCAGTGGGTGACCTTGAGCCAGTCCTATACTCTCCGCCTAACTTACCTCAAAGGGTTGTCCCTGGGATTAAAAAGGAAAAGAGAAGAATGACATAAACTGCTTTGGGGAGAAAAGCAGGGTGAATAAATCAGTTGAGGAACAATCAGGTCTATTCAGTGGGGTTTCTGCCCAGGAAAATGTTTGTAGGGTTGCCCCATAATGGACTGTAAACTACCTTACTAAAAGTCCCATCTTTTTTAATGAACTACAGCAACTGGCATGCTATGTGCTCTAAATGCATTTTAAGTCGTAGTCACAACTGAGCTCACAAATTTGCAGCTTGAATTGGCCACAAACGCACCATCCCACAACGCTGAGTTGGAATGTGCAGTTCTGCATGTATCCAGACTATACTGTTGTTTAGATGGGCAGAGATGAAATCCCAACCTATCCATCCACACGACAGCCCAATGTTTTTGGCAGAGCTCTGAGATTTGCAGGCGCCGTGGAGAATGAGAAGCATGAGTCAGATTTGGGAGTTCGGGGAGGCGTAAATAACCAAAGGCAAACTTCAGTTTATGCAACAGGAGCCCGAACGGCACCAGAGCAAAGCAGAGAATAACTATCCATATTCCCTTAATGTACCTTGAAAAATATTGCATCTTGGAAGTGAGTGGATAATTTCTTATGCTCCGTAAATGACTTCTGGCTAGAAACTCAGTGATGGCTTATTGCACTGTGTCCTGTATTTGAAATGGCACATCAACAAAAAGCGTTTCCGTTTTACGTGTCTTAAATGTATCACGGGCATATTGGGTGGAATGCTTCCCTTATCTGGAAGGGGCGGATAAATGGAAGTTTCTGATTCCCTTTCTGTGTGTTTTTCCCTGCAACCAAATTGCATACTTCTGCATGTCACTTCCAGAGCAAATTTGATATTTTCTGTCTCTTTGTACAGACATGCTTTGGTAATGCCTCTAGTACAGGGGTGGCCAAACTGCAGCTCAGGAGCCGCAAGCGACTCTTTCACACAGTCTAATTTAATGTTAATAAAAAGCAAATTTGCATATTTTCCAGTAAAAACGTATGTATAATATTTGTTCATGTCCTGCCGCCCTCAAACTTCTGATGTTTATTCTGTGTGGCTGTTACATTAAGCAAGTTTGGCCGCCACTGCTCTAGTAGTTTTGATTTGGTGATGGGCATAACTCCATGAAGAGTCATCTTGGGCACGACCCATCGGAATTATCTGAGTGGGAGCTGCATAGGCACCCAGTGGATTATGCCAGTGATACCGACTCAGTGACGCAGGAGCCACATGAGGCTCTTTGACCTGCCACCTGTGGCTCTTTTGAACTCTGTTCCCAAATGTGGCACCTGCCTAATGTTCCAGGAAAGTGGACGAGGCCATTGGCCGGAAGGGCTTGTAGTTAGCAGGTGGCACCTTGAATCAGTGGCTAGAGGATGGGTAAGCTTTAAACTTCCCTGAGCTGTGGGCCTTGTTCCAAGGCAGGGTTGCCAGGCACGGCAATACCAGTGGTGGCATGGCCTGGCAACTGGTGGGAGATGGGGGAGGTGGGTACTTACAGCCGGAGGAGGGCAGCAGTCTTTATCAGCACACGATGACATCATTTCCAGCATGACCCAGAAGTGCCAGCATTGCTCTATACTGGGTTTTAAATTGTATAATTATTTTTTAACTATATGAATTATGTTTTACTGTTTGCAAGATCTCTTGCCTTGTTAGCCACCCTGAGCCCTATGGGGGAGGGTGGGGTATACATCTGATTAATAAAAATAAATAAATAAATAAACAAACAAACATGTGTTTTAAGTAAATAAATGAATTAAATAAACCATGGTCCTGATCTGAATTGAACCTCCCACACCCCTGGGAGCCATGGAACTCCACAACACAGCTCCACCCAAACTGGGGGTGTCCCCTGGGAAAATGTCATGTGTCACTAGGTCCTGAACACTCATGCACTCAGGTTGGCATCTCTGGGTTGGGAAATACCTGGAGATTGGGCAGGGATGGGCCTGGGGGGGAGAGGAGGGACCTTGGCAAGGTATAATACCTTAGAGTCCACCCTCCAAAGCAGCCATTTTCTCCGGTGGAACTGATCTCGGGTGCTTGGAAATCAATGGTACTAGCAGGAGAACTCCAGGTCCAATCTGGTGGTTGGTAACCCTATTTAAAAAGGAGTTGCGGTGGCTCAAGTGGTTAAGGCGCTGAACTGCAGGCTGTGGAAGGTCAGTAGTTCAGCAGTTCGAGACCCGGGTGCCGCATGATGGAGTGAGCTCCCGTCTCTAGTTCCAGCTCCTGCCAACCTAGCAGTTAGAAAGCAAGAAATTGCAAGTAGATAAATTGGTACCACTTCGGTGGGAAGGTAACAGCATTCCGTGCACCTTGGTGTTTAGTCATGCTGGCCACATGACCACGGAAACGTCTTCGGACAGCGCTGGCTCTTCGGCTTTGAAACGGAGATGAGCACCGCAACCCTAGAGCCAGTTTGGTGTAGTGGTTAAGTGTGCAGACTCAAATCTGGGAGAACCGGGTTTGATTCCCCACTCCTCCACTTGCACAGCTGTCCTTGAAAAAAGAGCAGTTTCTCTCAAAGCTCTCTCAGCCCCACCTACCTCACAGGGTGTCTGTTGTGGGAAGGGGAAGGGGAAGGAGTTTGTAAGCCGCTCTGAGACTCCAAGTGAAGGGCGGGGTATAAATCCAATCTCTTCTTCTTCTTCTTCTTCTAGAGTCGGATTCGACTGGCTTTCGAGCAAGGGAACCTTTACCTTTACCTTTTAACCCTATTTAAGCACCCCGTGAAAGCGCATGTCTCAGTGGCCCTGGCGTCTAGGAGGAAATCAAAAGAGCATAACCTGCCAATAAAACCAAGAAGCTTGAAAGCCTCAGAAGCGTAAAAGCACATAAAACCATAAAAGCACCCAGAGCATGAGGTATTTGGCAGCTGAAATGGTCCCCATAACAATCCTCAGACTAGACATAGATTGCAAAAACAATTTTAAAAAATATATCCAGCTCTAGAGTTGCCAGTCTCCAGGTGGGGCCTGGAGATCTTCCAAAATTACAGTTGATTCAACTGTACTCCTCTGAGGTCCCTCCCCTTCCCAAACCCACCCTACCCAAGCTCCAACCCCGAAATCTCCAGGTGTTTCCCAACCTGGACCTGGCAACCCTATCAACCCCCCAATCAAAAGTTTGAATTTAAATAATGTTTTGGGATGATCTTCAGTGCAATCTTAAGCAGACTTACACCCTTCTAAGCCTATTGACTTCAATGGATTTAGAAGGATGTAATTCTATTTAGGACTGGATTTCTCCTGTTACACCAGAAGACCCATCACTCAGGCTTGGGAGATGCCTGAGAGAATAAATATCACAGTCACCTATGACAGCATCCATTAATGAGTTTCAGATTCCCTTTGACTCTATTACATTTCTGCTCCGATGCAATGAAAGCTACATATGCCAAGATGTGGTGGTGCTCAGTTCAAGATATTCGGGCAATAAACCTCCCCCGCTTTAAATTTTGGTCTTCGGAATATAACCTGCCTTGGATTCTGTCACAAAGTGCTGAACTGAAACTATTCTAAAATGATGGCATGCTCATAAAAAAAAAAAGTGTCCTTCAGCTAAGAATGAGCCAAAAAAAAAATGGTTTGAAAGAAATAAAGTGTGGTCCTGTGCTTAAAATTCTGCCTCAGATTGTTGCCAGGCCCTCCTCGCTTCAAGGAATTATCCCTCACTTCAAAATTTCACAGCCTTCTAAAACAATGAAAAGTGACCTTCACCTTGAAATGGGTTCTCAAATATGTAGCGTTCCGAGCTCTGGGTGGGGAAATGCCTGGAGATTTAGGGGGTGGAGCCTGGGGAGGGCGGGGTTTGGGGAGGGAGGGACTTCGGAAGGATACAAGGCCATAGAGTCCATCCTCCATGGCAGCCATTTTCTCCTGGGGAACTGGTCTCTGTCGTCTGGAGAACAGTTGTAATAGTGGGAGATCTCAATGCCCCCTCCTGGAGGTTGGCAACCCTAAGGATATGTGTGGGACACCACAGGTGATTATAAATAATTATATATATATGTCTTGTTAATGTTTTTTATAATCCGTACATTTTTACAATTTCCCCAACGATGTTCATATAATATTTATTTGTTTAGAAAAATATATGCCACCTCTTCAGTGACCTGGAGGTGGCTTGCAAAGTTAAACCGATACAACAAAATCATTAACAGTTATCAGTAAGCCATAAAAACAAGCCAGGGGCATAAAAGCAGTAAAGAAACAACATTCAGCAACCTAAAGTGATATTCAGAATCAATTTGTTTTATTATTAAACTCCTAGATCAGCTGACAGTATTCATAAACAATAGTCAGTCTAGAACCTTCCCTCCTTCCAAAAAAGAAAAACTTAAAAAGATGGAACCTCCTTCGGTTTATTTATTTTATTAAAACATTTATACCCCATTTTCCTTGTGGTTCAAGGCAGGTTATAAAGTTAAAAGCCTGGATTAAAAAAAAAAAATTGGCCTGGCACCTATGGGAAAGTATGGAAAGTATAATGTAAGCATCAAGGAAGAGGGCATACCAAAGGTGAGGTACCATCACTGGAAAAGCCCTGTCTCTGATATCTGATATCACTGTAAGCGGGAAGGGGTTACACACCCATGACTTAGAAGCGACATGGGAAGCCATCTTGTAGGTGCCAGGGTGAGAAAAATTAGGTTGGAAGAACATAATGAAAGCCACTGTGTAGAAATTAAGAGTGTCAGATTAGGATCCAGGAGAACCGGATTCAAATCCCCCCTTGTTCCGTGGAAGCTGGCTGGGTGACCTGCGCCAGTCATGCTCTCTCAGCCTCACTTTCCTCACGGGGTTGTCCTCCTGAGCACATTGGTCCCTTTGATGCTCCTGATACGTGGTACTCATCTCCTGTGAATTGGGCAAACACATGGATTTTCCACTTGGATATAGGGCTTTGCCGTATTCTCATTTTCCTCACTTTTGAGCTCTTGTTGCTTCATGGCTTTCCCCCTCTATTCTGCAAGTGTTGTGCTCCCTCTAGTGGTCGATTCGATATACATTGTTTTATGTCCAGCATATCTCCCTGCAGATTTAAACTGCAGGTTTTTATGCCGGATGTAAAGCTATGTAATATCAAATCAACTACTAGAGGGAGCACAACACTTGCAGAATAGGGGGAGGGGGACCCTGGAAGCAACAAGAACATGCAAGTGAAGAAAATGAGAATGCAGAAAAGCGCATAGTTTCCATTCACGTGATCAGGAACCCTGGGAAGTTAAAAGTTCTGGTTCACATGAATGGAAGCCATACCCACATGGAAATCCCACACACTGGCCAATTCACACAGGGCAGCTGCCACACATATCAGGCGCACCACATGTTCTTTTGAACAGATCCTAAAGTGCTGCACAATAAATTTTAGAAAAAGGAGTGACATTTTGTTGAGAAACCATTTGAGAAGCAGTTGGGATCCCTTTGGGACATACTGGTAAACGAGGCCGAGCAGGAAACACAATTGGCTGGTCCTTCTCCCTCCCAGCATTTCTCTGTCTTGTCTGAAATCCATTTTGGTAATCTCTTCCAGCGACCTGTGCCAGACAGATCTTATATTATTAAGCAATTTAAGCAGGCCTGATTTCTGGAGTTTACAACCCTCTAAATTATAGGTGCTTCAGAATGCAGCAGCCTGTATTAAACCTATCACCTCACATGAACGTCACGGGCTGTCAGTTCATTTCTGAGCACGGGCTGCCAACTTTTGAACTGGTCTCTATAGCTGTCTCCTTAATAGCAGTTGAATCAGTCAGAGTTAGCTGGAGATGCGGTTGTAGCTTCATGCCAAGAGCTTCCCCTGTTGATTTCAGCATATCAAACCTCTGTTAAAGAGACAGGAGAAGGTCAGGCAAGATTCTTTTTCCCCTGTTAAGTTGGCAACTCTGAAGCATGGTGCAAGTCTTGGTATTTTGAGCATTAATGCTGTTGTACATATAGAATTGCCAACATTCGCTGGATTATGGAGAAAGCAAGAGAGTACCAGAAAAACATCTACTTCTGCTTCATTGACTATGCTAAAGCCTTTGACTGTGTGGACCACAACAAACTATGGCAGGTCCTTAAAGAGATGGGAGTA
>NW_015166443.1:95917-213512 GCF_001447785.1 Gekko japonicus | reverse complement strand
CGCCCTTCACTACCCAAAGGTGTCTCAGAGCGGCTTACAAACTCCTTTCCCTTCCCCTCCCCACAACAGACACCCTGTGAGGTAGGTGGGGCTGAGAGAGCTCTTGACAGAAACTGCTCTTTTTTTCAAGAACAGCTGTTATCGGAGCTTGTGACTGACCCAAGGTCTCATCAGCAGGTGCAAGTGGAGGAGTGGAGAATCAAACCCAGTTCTCCCAGATTAGAGTCCGCACACTTAACCACTACACCAAACTGGCTCCATGGAGACACAGGTCTCTGCAGTTCTCTCCTGCAGAGACAATGCCTCTGCAGTTCTCTCCTGCAGAGATAATACTCCCATACGTGGTTTGCCGGAGAAGTTGGCCATTTGTGATAGGGAAAGTAGTGTACGCTTTCAAGTAGGCTTCTTTCTCTCCTTTCGACTGCAACCTGAATGTGAACTGGATCTACTTGAATAAATGCAAGTTTACCCTTTTTGCGAAACTCTGCTATATTGACCAAATATCCAAATCAATACATGCTTTAAAAATATTAGAATAAAAACAGGAGGTCTCTCAAGTCCAACCACAGTCCATCCATCTTGCAAACCTAGCCCTGTGTTTGCCTTGGGTTTGGTATGTTGCAAGGGTCAGCCGCAGTGGGCCCTGTCAGAATCTCCGGGCCCTGGAAGCTGCCCCACTGGAGGGGATGCCAATGCCGGCCCTGGCAGGGAAGCATGTGAACAAAAGGGTGCTTTCCTTTGTTCTCTTTGTCCTGCCAGGTGGGAGGGAGAGGTGGCCGCCTGACTTATCTCTCTAATATTCTAGCCTTGTTGATTTTGCATGCTTGCTAGCCAACATCAAACATGTCCAAGAGCAAAACATTTGCACATTCTCACTCAGCCACGTGGGAGCTGTAGTTTGGCCCTGTAAGCCCTTATCACGTTGATGCGTGCACAGAACCATTGATAGATGAACACCACCAACTGTGCAGACACAAAAGCAACACACACTCTTATGGCTGTTTTTAAATAACACCTGACTTGTTCACAATGACCCCAGGGTATAAGTATTGCAGGCAAACTATGCAGCATGTGTCGGTGACTACCCAACTGGCTAACCATTGCACAAACACAAAACTATTGAAAGTGCCCTCTGTTTTTGAATTATGAGCACATTGTCAAGCCGATCACATGAGGTGCTCGGGCTCAACGGTGCATGAGGATTGCAAACAAAAGTGTCTGTTTCCCAGTGGTTGTTTGGAGAGCACTGAATCATCCCTGATAAGGAGCTCCGTTTAATCCTGGGCAGCTTCAGTTAAAAACTCTCAGGTTAACAGAACTAAGAAGGATTGTTCTCCATCTGAGAGCCTCAGAGCACTGCTGCCCATAGATGGACCAAAGGATCACCCGTACACATGAAGGTGCTTTATACTGACTCAGAACATTGGTCCATCAAGATCAGTATTGTCTACTCAGACTGTCAGCATTTCTCCAGGGTCTTGGGCTGGAGTCTTTCACATCACCTGGTACCTGTCCTTATTAACTGGATTGAATTTGGGACTTTCTGCATGCCAAGCAAATGCTCTACCACTGAGCCATGGCCCCTTCGCGAACTGTAACTCCAGATTCATAACTAGATGTTAAGGAGACCTTCTAGAGAACTTTGAAAGCCACTGCTAGTTGGTTAACAGTGATGGGTGGGCAGTTATGTTGTTCAGTGGTCTGATGCCGTATAGGGCAATCTCCTGTGTTCAGTTTGGTATAGTGGTTAGGAATGCAGACTTTAATCTGGGAGAACCGGGTTTGATTCCCCACTCCTCCACATGCAGCTGCTGGTGTGACTTTGGGTCAGTTACAAGTTCATTCAGAGCTGTTCTCTCAAGGGCAGTTCTCAAAAGAGCTCTCTCAGCCCCACCTACCTCACAAGCAATGCTCCCTCTAAGCCGTGGAGTCTTGTGAGCAAAGATTCTACTTTGTGAGCTACTGGCATTAAAGTCGTGAGTGATTTGGCTACTGCATAAATTAGTTGCTCTGGAGCCATCCTTCCTGAGCTAAGACAAAAATGTGTGAGCTGGAGGCTAAAAAACTGTGAGCTAGCTCACACTAACTCAGCTTAGAGGGAAGACTGCTCACAGGGTGTCTGTTGTGGGGAGGGGAAGGGAAAAAAGATTGTAAACCACTCGGAAACTTCTTTGGGTAGTGAAGGGCGGGTATAAATCCAATCTCTTCCTCCTCTTCTTAAAGGAAGCACCTAGCCATATGACCACCACCCCATATGCTACCACCCTGACCCTATGACAATGGCATCCAAAGGCTAGGTTGAATGTTATAAGAAACTGGAAGGTCTGGGTGCAGAACTCTTTCATAAAGAAGACCATTAGAGTGTGTCCCTCTTGTTTTCTGGAGGCTGTTTAAGACTTGAACCCATGAAACTGCCTTATACTGAATCAGACCCTTGGTCCATCAAAGTCAGTATTGTCTACTCAGACTGGCAGCAGATCTCCAGGGTCTCAGGCGGAGGTCTTTCACGTCACCTGGTCCTTTTAACTGGAGATACTGAGGACTGAACCTGGGACCTTTTGCATGCCAAGCAAAGACTGAGCCATGGCAGTAGCTTTCTAGGGTCTCGGGCACCTTTTGCATGCCAAGCAAAGACTCTTCCACTGAGCCACGGCAGTAGCTTTCTAGGGTCTTGGCTGGAGATCTTTCTCATCATCTACTGCCTGGTCCTTTTAACTGGAGATGCCAGGGACTGAATCTAGGATCTTCTGCATGCCAAGCAGATGCTCTGAGCCGCAGAACCATTTCCACACATGTGAATACAACTCTCACTTGTACTCTGTAGGGACTTTGAAGAGGTTGTGTATTTTCAGCATCTGCTGATCAGTTTCCCTGCTCCTTTTTTGTTATGATCTATTTAATGCTTTATGGTTTGACAATATTAATTTACAGTCTCGAGGGCTCTCATTGGGTGGAAAGGCGGCTTACCAATGCAAATAAATGGATCATCACTTGAAATTGGCCATCGTCTCATGCTGACTGTACTTCAGTAGATCAACCAGTTCGTCAGAAGAATTCTCTGTTTCAATCAGTGGGATGGATTCAATGAAAGCAGTTCGGCTGAAAAGCATTGTGGGACAGATTCTGTCGGCGGCTGCAATACAGCTTGAAACAATGATGAAACAGAATGAATAAAAGGAGCTGTCGCTGTTGGGTGGTCCCTGGCACTTCCCAAGTAGCTATAAATAACTAGCTGTTCATAGAATGCTGCTGTTGCAGTGCCAATAATTTTCTACTTGCCTTTTGATGGATCCGGGCTTTTTCTCTTTGGAGTCAAGTGGTTTGACCAAACCACTGATTCCTGGGTGATGCTGACCGACTACTCGTCTCTAGATGTTTGTGTGAAAAAGGATTCAGCCCCTGTATGTCTGTGGCTTTCTCTCTACCTGATGGGCGGGCCTTGTCTATTCACCTAAATTATTTACAGCAAATGACAATGTAAGGATTGGGGAGTTAATTTTTCATGTATTTATTTCTTTGTTCGTTTATGGCATTTGAACACACTTTTCTCTGCACAATGCAGGCTCAAAGCATAGGGTTGTCAGCTCTAGGCTGGGAAATATCTGCAGATTTTTGGGGTGGCGGAGCCTGGGGAGGGCAGGGACCTCAGCGGGATATAATGCCACAAAGTCCACCTCTCAAAGCAGCCATTAAAGAAAGCAGAGCAAAGGGGGGGCATGCTAATAGGGTTGCCAGCCTCCAGGTAGGGCCTGGGGATCTCCTGCTTTTACAACCAATCTCCAGGAGACAGAGATCAGCTCCCCTGGAGGAAATGGCTGCCTTGAAGGGTGGCATTGTACCATGCTGAGGCCCCTCCCCAAACCCCACCCCCTCCTGGATCCACCCCCAAAGTCTCCAGGTATTTTCCAACCCAGACTTGGCAACCCTACATGCTAAAAAAAATTACTGAAATGCAAAGGCCACATCTCAAGTAATAAATAACATTCAGATCACAGTTTATATGTGCAAATATATTTTTCTAACAGAGAGTCCGAGAAGCCACAAAGTACAGGTTGATCATGTAGATAAGTTCTTTAACATCGATTTTCATTTCCCCTGCACTGAAGGTCAACGGAAGGTTGAATGGGCCAGATATTTGTACTTGAAGATCGCTGAAATGTTGTAAACAATATTATTCATCATGGAATCACTGGCAAGAAAATAGTGTTATTGATATTTACACCCTCACGTTGATTACTTATTTCATGCTTGGACCTTCCGTGCCTTTATGGACTGGGGATTGATGAATTTTGAATGATGATATCGCCGTTACGTATATCATTGCGTCTTTTATGAGAGGTATTTTTATCTGAAGTCCAGGTAGGCTTCCTGGTGTGTGACGAATGTATTCCTTCTATATTGGAATCTGAATTTCACGTCTTTTGATTTCATAATCTGATAGGTCCAGTGTCATTTATTGCTCAACGGGTGGCCCTTTCGGTTTCAGTTGCATATGTACAAGGAGCTGGAGCTGGACGATAAGGCTTTCTTCTTCCAAATATTCTCCTCCTGGTGCGGATGACGCAGGGTGTAATATTATATATCTTGAGGTGTGACTTTTTCATTAGCAGGATCTCCCGCTAACCACACTGAAATAGCTTCACTCTCCTATGCAGTCTGTGCCTTTCAGATACCGAGTGATAGTAGATTCTTTTTTTATGGGCAAACAGATTTCTGCCAAGATGATGTTTCTGCCAAAGCATTCATGCATTTAACTCCTTGAGATCCTTCTTTCTCTGTCTGGAGAAACTATGCAACCCATCTGATTCCAGATAGGACAAAAGAGCAAAGTGTTTAAAGGGAGAATGACACAGCTCCCATGCCTGTAGTTGCTGTGAGGTGTTGTGTTAGAAGGCACAGCTTGCCAAGTCACAGTGTTCACATGGGTGAATGAATCTGCGTTGGTGCTACCCGTTGACAGTTAAGATGGTTGGATTTTTCTGGAAGTTCTTCTGCACAACATTCCACTCGTCCTTAATTCCAGTTTATTCATATTTTCTAAAACTGATCCCATAATTAGAAGAAGAAGAGATTGGATTTATACCCCGCCCTTCACTACCCAAAGGTGTCTCAGAGCGGCTTACAAACTCCTTTCCCTTCCCCTCCCCCCAACAGACACCCTGTGAGGTAGGTGGGGCTGAAAGAGCTCTGACAGAAACTGCTCTTTTTCAAGTACAGCTCTTATCAGAACTACAGCCCAAGGTTATCCAGCCAGGTGCAAGTGGAGGAGTGGGGAATCAAACCCGGTTCTCCCAGATTAGAGTCCGCGCCCTTAACCACTACACCAAACTGGCTTAGAGGTGCAGTTTCCCACAGCCTTTATAATTTTTTTCCCATCAAGTCAAGCTGACTTCTGGCGACCCCTAGAGGGGCTTGAAGGCAAGAGATGCTCAGAGGTGGCTTGCCATTGCCTGCCTCTGCATCACAACCCTGGTATTTCCTGGAGGTCTCCCATCCAAATACTAGCCAGGGCCGGCCCTGCTTAGCTTCTGAGATCTGACAAGATGATGATGAAGAAGAGATTAGATATATACCCCGCCCTTCACTTGGAGCCTCAGGGTGGTTTACAAACTCCTCTCCCTTCCCCTCCCCACAACAGACACCCTGTAAGGTAGGTGGGGCTGAGAGAGCTCTTTCCAGAACTGCTCTTGAGAAAACAGCTCTGACAGAACTATGGCTTGCCCAAGGTCATCCAGCAGCTGCAAGTGGGGAATCCAACCCGGTTCTCCCAAATTAGAGTCCGTGCACTTAACCACTACACCAAACTGGCTTGACTGAGCCCATAGCCTTCATTTTGATTGCCTGATATGTTTCTTCTCTTTACATGTCATCAATGTATGCATGTGAATTGATAACACACTGCAAAAAAAAAAAAGGAGTTTTGATGAGATTGCATGCATCTTTGTCTCCCAAATCAGTATACACAGGTCAAGGCAGTAACATTCAGAGGCATCCTCCTATCTACACAGAACAAGCCTGTGTATTTAGGCACTTAAACTCTTGGGACCATATTGCCTATGTATACAGGGTACAGATTCATATCAATATTTGGAAAAAATGGGGCGGGAGACTCTTAAACAAAAAGGTTTTAATCTTACTAACAAAGAGCACAGAATGATCAGTGCAATTTGGAAAACAGAAACAGATAAAAATACAGAAATGCAAAATGTTGAGGCATCAATAAAAACACAAATAAACTTTCTCAAGTATGGCTCCCTCAATGCAGAAAATACAACCACGAGGCCAGGGTAACAGCCCATGACTTTTTAGACCTTTTCTCTTGGGATGGGAAAGGGAAGGGGTGTCTTGACATTGGAATGTAATAATCATAAAAATGTAATCTCCTAGGGGTATGCAAGGATGTGAAACCCTTGTCTATATTGTGGAGGGGAGTTTTCTCCTTTTGCATTTAGAGTGTCAAAAATGTTCCTTTGTAGAGATTTGGATGTCAAATATGTATCCATCTATATGCCACATATTTGCTACAGCTAGGGAAGGGCTGAAATCTTCCTGTCCAGTCTTTTAGATATGAAATATATTGCTGGGGTTGACCTGTTGCTTATTGTTTGGAAATCTGGGTTGTTGGTTATGATCAGACTAGCAGTAAAGCCCGTTGTGAAAGCAATACAACGGGATCTAGAAAGAGGCTCTGGGGGAGTGCTCTGGCTTTGGGCAAACAGTGTCAATTTGCTATGGTGACCTCAGCAGGGTATAATGACAGAGTCCACTGTTTTCTCCAGAGGAACTGATCTCTGCTACCTGAAGAGCAGTTGTAATTGTGAGTGATCTGTAGCCCTCACCTGGAGATTGGCAGCAATTGTTACCCAGGACAAAGTGGCTGGTTTGGAGGGTGTAGTCTATGGCATTCTACCTGTCTGAGGTCCCACCCCACCGCAAACCCCACCCTCTCCAGGCTCCACCCCTCAAATCCCCAGGAATTTGTCAGCATGTAGTTGGCAACCCCATCTCCTTCCCAGCTAACCATCAACCTACCATTATCTGCCCCTTTGACTTCAGCAGACTTCTGCCCTCCCTTCTGCAGAGCAGTTGTAATTCTGAGTGCTCTCCAGCCCTCACCTGGAGATTGGCAACAATGGTTCCCTATGTGGAACTGACTGGTTTGGAGGGTGGAGTCTATGGCAGTGTACCTGTCTGAGGTCCCACCCCTCCTCAAACCTCACCCTCTTCAGGCTCCATCCCTCAAATCTCCAGGAATTTACCATCTGGAGTTGGCAACCCTATCAGGACTGGCCCCAATGTGTTTTCTCCCAAAGGCCAAAGTAGGTGACAGGACCAAGCTTAGTTGCCTACCAACAGGCACTGAGGGGAATGTAGGGTTGCCAGCTCTAAGGAGGGAAATACCTGGAGGTTTGGGGGGTGGATTCTGTAGAGGGCAGCATTGGAGGGGGGGCAGAAGGACTCAGCAGGTATAATGTCATAGGGTCTACCCTCCAAAGCAGCCATTTTCTCCAGGGGAACTGATCTCTGTCATCTGGAGATCAATTGTAACAGTGGGAGATCTCCAGGTCCCACCTGGAGATTGGCAACCCTAGGGGAAAGTCAGCTGCACAGCAGGGGGTTGAAGAGAATGGTTTGATGGCTGCTGGGCCAAGATTGGCAACAATAGTTCCCCAGGAGCAAATAGCTGGGTTGGAGGGTGGAGTCTATGGCACTGTAACCTGTCTGAGGTCCCCATCTCCCCAGGCAGCTTTTAAAACATGATCCTGGGACCTACACACCACCAGACATTCCAACTGCCTTGCGGGGGGGGGGGGAGTATGAGGTGTGGAATGGAGTGAAGTCCAATCAGCTTCCATATGCAAAAGACCTTGAAGGTTCCATATGCAACTGACATTCCAACTGCCTTGCGGGGAGGGGGGTGAGTTTGAGGTGTGGAATGCAGTGAAGTCCAATCAGCTTCCATATGCAAAAGACCTTGAAGGTTCCATATGCAACTGACATTCCAACTGCCTTGCGGGGAGGGGGGTGAGTTTGAGGTGTGGAATGCAGTGAAGTCCAATCAGCTTCCATATGCAAAAGACCTTGAAGGTTCCATATGCAACTGACATTCCAACTGCCTTGCGGGGAGGGGGGTGAGTTTGAGGTGTGGAATGCAGTGAAGTCCAATCAGCTTCCATATGCAAAAGACCTTGAAGGTTCCATATGCAACTGACATTCCAACTGCCTTGCGGGGAGGGGGGTGAGTTTGAGGTGTGGAATGCAGTGAAGTCCAATCAGCTTCCATATGCAAAAGACCTTGAAGGTTCCATATGCAACTGACATTCCAACTGCCTTGCGGGGAGGGGGGTGAGTTTGAGGTGTGGAATGCAGTGAAGTCCAATCAGCTTCCATATGCAAAAGACCTTGAAACACTGGGCGAGACTGCACAAAGCAGCCAGTCAACCCAGCCAGCGTCTTCTGACTGACAGTTCAAGCGTCCATACACTAAAGGAGTGCATTTTAGAACTTTGGCACCCACTATTCAATTATATATAAGGAGAGATTAGCTGGGAGGAAGAGAAAGAAGAAGAAGAAAAGAAGAGACTGGATTTATACCCTGCCCTTCACTACCTGAAGGAGTCTCAGAGCGGCTTACAATCTCCTTTCCCTTCTGCTGTGAGGTAGGTGGGGCTGAAAGACCTCTCTTGAGAACTACCCTTGAGAGAACAGCTCTGAGAGAATTTATGATTGACCGAAGGTCACACCAGCAGCTGAATGTGGAGGAGTGGGGAATCAAACCTGGTTCTCCCAGGTTAGAGTTTGCACTCCTAACCACTACGCCAAACTGGAAGCTCCTCAGTCCTTGTTGAAATGGCCCTCAATTGAATCCCTTTTAGGGAGGATTAATGCATATTATCAATATAGGAGTGGCCCTGCATTCTTTTCCTCTTTGGCATGTCTCACAGACGGAGAGTGATTTCAGCAAAGCGTACTTTATTCTATCAGGAACAAGACACCTTGGCCGACTCACAGGCCAACTTATATTCCCCTGGAAACCGCCACCCAAAACACACACACCCCCACTTTCCAATAGGTTATTTACAGTGGCCGAGAGTTCCATAGTCTCTCGTCCACGAACCTAGCTCCCTGATTGGTGCGGGCTAGGATCCTCATAGACCATTGTCTCTTTGAGCGAAGCTCGACGTTTGCTCCTGATCGCGTGGAGCCTAAGCAGGCCACGCGGTCTGAGCTGGATACATTACACACTGTTTCTTGATCTCAATTTAATTCAGGCTCCTTCTGTCTTTACTGGGCCCACGTTAATGCATTCATGTGTACAGAAGGGAAAACAAGCCATACTGAAAAATGGGGTCCCCTTCCTTGAGGGCATCAGCCTCCAGCTTCTTTCTTGTGCATTGCATCGCTTTCTATGATGCACATGAGCACCTGTGCCTAGGTAAAACACCGCTCCAAAGGAATCTTGAGACCACCATACATACATACATATCAAGATTGCTTTTTAGCAGCACGTTATTAATGTCTTTTGGTCGCATAGAGGGAGGGAAAGAGGTAAATAGGAAGAAGGCAGCACATTCTTTGCATACATGGTGCACTGCAAAAAAAAATAAATCAGAACAAAAATCTCTGTTTCTTTAGGGGATTTATTGGCTGTCTCTCCAGTAGAACTGCTTGAGGTGAGTCAGAGAAATGGCATCTCAAGAACACATTAAAACAGTAATCAATAACAAAACACCCAGTTACCAATTTAAAAAAATTCAACCCAGAAGTAATAAAACAGCCAACATAAAAAGAGCACAAGGAGTTCACTGCAGGGGCACAAAGGCAAAGACTCAGAGTTCTTCTAGGCAGCCCTGGAAGGGAATGTAAAACAGTGCAGGCCATAAAATCAATGGCCAGATGCTAAAATAGCTGACCAAAGGGAGAGAGAGCTCTCGATCAAAAGCCCGGGCTAATAGAAATATTTTGACATGATGTCTAAATATCAGAAAGGGAGGTACCAGGCAGACCTCTGCGGGAAGGGCATTCATTATGCAGGGTGCCAATACAGAAAAACAGAGCTGCTGGAGGTGGGGGGATTGGGGCGGTTTTCTTCTGACATCCACAAAGGAAGGGGCACTTTGCCTCGCCTCCATTTAGCATTTAATAGGGTTGCCGGCCTCCAGGTGGGACCTGGGGAATCCCCCAGAATCACAGCTCATCTCCACACTACAGAGATCAGTTCCCCTGGAGAAAACTGAAGCTTTGAAGGGTGGACTCTTTGGAATTGTACTCCACTGAGGGCCCTGTTCCCCTCAGACTCTGTCCCCAAATCTCCAGGAGTTTCGCAACCTGGATCTGGCAACCCTACTCCCCCATCCCCTGCCTGTGGTCGCGGGGACCTTGCAACCCTAAGTGCATGCCAGTAGCCCCTGCTCAGTCCCACTGCTCACTAGAATTCTTGGAATTCTTTAAAAAGAGGAAATACTTATGAGTAGGGTTGCCAACCCCCTCGAAATTCCCCCTGAATTTGGGTCCCCCAACCTGCCAGCCAGCTGGCTAGTGAGGGAGCCCCGCCCCCAAAGAGCCCCATCCTACCTGATGTGTCCGGGCCGATGATGTTACCCAGAGGTGACATCATCACACCGGGCATATTGCACGGGGGACACTCTAGCATTTGGGGGGGGAACTCTATGGTGACCAGAGAGTTTTCTGCCCAGATGGTAGAGCATCTTACCCAATGTGCCCGGCACAATGATGTCACCTCTGGGTGACATCATCACCCTGGGCACACCGGGTGGGATGGGGTTCGAACCCCCCCCCCCCCCCAGGAGCCAGGTAAGACATGGCAACCCTAGTTATGAGACCGTAAGAAGGCTCTGATTCTCGACATATTATTGTGACATAATGTGACCCATGCCCAACCATGAAGAAGGAAATAGTATACATCAGTGTGTGTGAAACAGAATAGCTGCTAATCTGATGGTGTTTATTTTATTTATTTATTTATTTACATGAGATTTATATACCGCCCATGACCCCAATGGGTTTGGAAAAGGTTAAATAAATTGTTTTCACTCCTTTTGGTCAAACATGAGTTGACTGTAAAAAATACCTTTGACAAGCTGGAAAGGAGGGGGGGGGGAATCAATGTTAGTTAGGCCTATACCCAGCTCTAAGTATGATGAGGTAAGAGCTTCATTTTGGGGCAACAATAGAAATAAGGTCCATGTGTAAAACAATCGTCCTATATCTGTCCTCCAGCTTTGTGTGTATGTCACGGGTTCTTGTTAGGGATGCTGCAAACCTGGCTGTGAACATGTTCAACTGTCACACATACCATGTTCACAGGTGATGACCAGATGTGAACTGATCACCCGGTCTCTTTGATTTGTGCCAAGCAGCCATGAATGTCCGCTGAACCAGTTTGCGTTGGATTTTTCCCAAAACTGGCATTTCAAACTGATTGGTGGCCATAAGCCCTAAACAGCGGTCACTGAAGACTGTTTAGATGAACACTGAAGAGTAGGATTTTATTGACATGCAGCATTTTTGGACGACTGGTTTCTGTCATTTGTGGGTGACCTAATGATTTATTTAAACAATTGATTAAGCAAATCAGTTAGGCAACAAGGCAACAACCCTCTGCTTTTGGATGTAGAATCTGGTGTCGTTCTGTTCACGGAAGGAAAACAAACTCAGTTGGGCTGTGTGAGAACATACATGCACAGAAGCCAACTGTGCTGTAAGGAATACATCGAAACAACCTGCCAAACATCCATTAACAAGATTGCCGAACTTTTGAACTGACCACTGAAAATTCCAGTCTTTGTTAGGTGACCCAGCAAACAGGATGCAAGCTGCATTGGTGGCTGTTCAAGAATTCCCAGTCCTTGTTTGGGTTATTGGCAGGCACAGAAAGCAGGCAATGCTATGTAGTCATTACTGCTAATTTAAAGGCTTTATCTTATTGTGCAGGTGCAAGGAGGGGATGAACAGCACAAGTCAGCCAACTGGGGTTTCCAGGTCTCTCCTGACAACCAACAGGAGGCAGGAGGACTTACCAGGAGTGGGTTGGAGCCCCTCGTCGCCAGTGATGCAATGATGTTACTTCCAGCATGCAATGGAAGTGATGTCATCGTGTTGCCAGCATCAAGGCTAGCACTGTTCCCTCTAAGCTTAGCTGAGTTGGTGTGAGCTAGCTCACAGGCTCTTAGCCTTCAGTTCACACATTTTCGTCTTAGCTCAGGAAGGACGGTTCCAGAGCAAACTAATTTATACAGTAGCCAAAGCACCTGCCTGCTCACACTACTTTAATGCTGGTAAGCTCACAAAGTACAATTTTTACTCACGGGACTCCACAGCTTAGAGGGAGCATTGCACTCTAGTATTTGGGCAAGAACTCTGTTAAAAATGACTTCTACCATAGAATTTTTGCCCAAATACCAGAGCATCACCACAATGCTGGTGACACAATGATGTCAGTTCTGGTGCACACCAGAAATGACCTCGCTACATTGCTGGCAACAAGGCCTGGGCTTTCCTCCTGCTCCTGGTGAGTTCCCCTGCCAGCCTATGGCCAACTGAATGACCCAGACTACTTGGCACACTATCTTTTTCCTGGTAAATAAGATGATTTAGTTGTTGGACTGGTCTCAAGCAGCCACAGTTGCCTGTTGTGCATACGCAAAACTGCCCAGCGCTGTGCTGTGCTGGAAATGAATTTCACCAGGGAAGACAGAGGCAATCCAATCGAGAATTTGCCTTGCATGTAATCGAAAGAGCTCAGACAAGGTATTCATTCACCGAGGGAGCATGTTCACTGCAAAGTTCTCAGTGTGCCTACATTTATCTTTATTATGATGTATTATTTCTGAGGGTAAGGAGAACTTCCAACATATTATGTATATTTCTCAGGGCCTGACCATCAAAGTACATATCATTAATGGAGCTTTGCTAAAGTTAATTGCATTTAAATTAAAGTGGAAATTACTTTCCAGAAGGCAAATCTACATGGCCAATATTTATATGTTAAGCTCCATCATTCCACTAAATCATCTCTAGGGGAAATTTTTTAATAATTCTTTTTTTTCCCCCTTAGCTATAGTTTTAAGCCAAAATTTGGCCTTGAGGGGAGGGGTTGTGTCATTTTCTTTAGCTTGCATATAAACATGTTTTAAAAGTAAATTGCAAGAAACAAATCTCAAATGTTTAAAATTTGAGTATTAGCAACAGCTCTTGTAACCTCCAGGTTCCTGTTATCAGAGGGCACCCTACCCTCTGCTTTTGGATGTACAATCAGGTGTCATTCTGTTCACGGAAGGAAAACAAAATGGAGTCATGCCACAGTTTGCCCTCCACATTTGTGACAACAAAATCATTGGGAGATACAATCATATGTTCCCTGTGTAATGTGTAGTTTAGCCCTTAAAAGGACATGGGTTCTTTATCTGAGGTGAAAAGCTACTGGAGGAAGCACTTGTTTGTGTGTGAGAGAGAAAGAGATAGGGAAAGACTCAGAGAACAAGAAAAAGGAAGCATAATACACTGATTGGAGAGTAGCCTTTCCTCAGAATATAGTTTGGCACCACTATCTCTAGATACAGAATCAGGAAGTATAAGAACTTTGGAACTGGGAAAACTAGAGTGTTACCCTATTAGGGTGATTTTTAGTTACTCATCTCTGCTGAAAATCCCCCTTCCCGTTTTCACTTCCTTTGCACAGATTGAACCTGCAATTATTTTTGTACCGTTCTCTGTTTTTGCACACAGAATTCTTCCCATAAAATGGGTACATCGTTTTCAATATGCATCAATAAATCAACATAGAATCATAGAATCACAGGGCTGGAAGGGGCCATATAGGCCATCTAGTCCAACCCCCTGCTCAGTGCAGGATCAGCCTAGAGCAGTGATGGCGAACCTTTTAGAGACCGAGTGCCCAAACTGCGACCCAAAACCCACTTATTTATCACAAAGTGCCAACACAGCAATTTAACCTGAATACTGAGACTTTACTTTAGAAAAAACAACCCATACATTAACTTAAGATGATCCAAACAAAGTAAGGAAAGCAATCCCAAATGCTTTCATTTACTTAAAATTATTTGGCAGAGAATTCGACACTTTAATGATGGTCTGGGCCTGGCTGGGGCGATGGCACGGGTGCCCACAGAGAGGGCTCTGAGTGCCACCTCTGGCACCCGTGCCATAGGTTCGCCACCACTGACCTAGAGCATCCCTGACAAGAGTTGGTCCAGCCGCTGCTTAAAGACTGCCCGTGAGGGGGAGTCCACCACCTCCCAAGGCAGCTGATTCCACTGTTGCACAACTCTTACTGTCAAAAAGTGTTTCCTAAGGTCCAACCGATACCTTCCCACCCTTAATTTAAACCCATCAGTGCGCTTCCTTTCCTCTGCTGCCAACACAGCTCCTTGCCCTCCTCTAAGTGACAGCCCTTCAAACACTTAAAGAGAGCAATCATGTCCCCCCATGATACGTTGTGTGCATATTATGATACATTACAGGGCTCTTTTTGTAGAAAAAGCCCAGCAGGAACTCATTAGCATAATAGGCCACACCCAACAGCAGAAACTCATTAGCATATTAGGCCACACCCCTGACAGCACAGCTCATTAGCACATTAGGCCGCACCCCCATGTTACCAGAAGTGTGGTTATCCAGCCACACCCACCTTTTGCTTGTTGTTCTGTTTACCTTGTTTGTTGTCCAAACCCAGGGCTTTTTTGTAGCAGGAACTCCTTTGCATGTTAGGCCACACACCCCTAATGTAGCCAATCCTAATGAGTTTCTGCTGTTGGGTGTGGCCTATTATGCTAACGAGTTCCTGCTGGGTGTGGCCAACTTGGGAGCCAGCCGGAACTCCGGCCCTGTGCGTTCCTGCCCAAAAATAGCCCTGTGTATACACATGAAACACATATTGATTTGGATCCTCTGAGCAAGTTCAGTTCATGATAGATAGTCTCTGCCACGGAGCATGTTTCCTCTTATGTTGCCGAAGGCTTTCACGGCCGGAGTTCATTAGTTGTTGTAGATTTTCTGGGCTGTATGATTGTGGTCTTGGCATTGTAGTACCTGATGTTTCACCAGCACCTGTGACTGGCATCCTCATAGGTATAACGCAGAAAGATGGAGTGCTCTCTGTGTCAATGTGAGAAGGAAAATGGTAGGCAGGTAATTTGTATCTACTCAGGAAGGTGGGGTAGGGCTGAGTCATTATCTTGTAGGAGTTTCCCAGGCTGTGACATGCTAATGACATGTTTCCTCTTGCGCTAGCACCTCTGTGTATGTCAGGTAGTGGTTTTCGACGAGCCCTTGCACAGACGGGAATGCTAGCAGAAAAGAAAGGGCACTCCATGACATATTCTCATCTGGCACACACAGAACTTGTCCCTAGGATCCCATCCTGCATGTGTACATTCTTCACAAATTGCATAATACTGTATGATATGTGTACACAATACAAGTGGATCTATTAAAAACTGCCTGAATGAAACTGTGAATGAAAACATAAACAGAAACATCAGTGGGAACATTCAGTCATCCCTAGCTGCTCATTGAGAATTGTCCTTCTTAAGCCTTCTTCTTCCACTCCATCATCCAATATATGTCCCTAACCTTCCAAAGAACAGCTGATGTTTGTAAGGTGACGCTTCACCCCAATTTACATTATTTCCTTTGTGCTGTAACTGATCTTGGGAGGGAAGGTGGCATGGTGTAGCCCAGTCTCCTCAGATCTCTGGAGCTAAGCAAACTTGGTACCTGAATGGGAGACCACCAAGGAAGATTCTGCAGAGAAAGGCAATGGCAAATCACCTCTGTTTCTCACCTGCCTTGAAAGCTCCTTGCTGGGGTTGCCATACATCTACTGTGTCTTAATGGCACTTTACACACACACACACAATAAAAGGCATTCAGGGAGGGAAGGCAGGCTGGTATAGCCGGATCTCATTGTACCTTGGAAGCTAAGCCAAGTCAGTTTTTGGATGGGAGACCACCAAGGAAGACTGCAGAGGAAGGCAATGCTTCTCCCTTGGGGTTGCCATAAGTTGGCATGGTATAGCCCAATCTCATCAGATCTCCCAAGCTAAGCAAGGTCAGTACCTGGATGGGAGACCACCAAGGAAGACTGTGCAGAAAAAGTTAACGACAAACTACCTCTGCTCCTCGCTTGCCTAGAGAGCTCCTTGCTGGGGTAACTGTAAGCTGGTTGCTACTTGATGGCACTTATGTAGGTACATATGTAACTTATCTTCCACTCCAACATCTGAAAGGCACTGTCCTCCTTTCGAGCAGGAGTCTAATAATTAGCCCTTGTTGTTACGTATGACATCCAGCTCGCAATGTGCCAGATCAGGAAAATGTTCCAGTGTGAACACAACCCTTCTGAGTTGATTTAAGTCAAGGCATTCACCAGATCTCTTTGACATGCCAGATTCAACTGCAAAAGTCCATTGAGACGGACTTCACCCAGTAAAACCTGGTGCTGTGAACGGATCCATGTCAGAGCAGATAGTACTAAGCTGTATGGGCCAGTGGGTCTGGACCAGTATTAAGAATTTTCATATATTTACAGTTGGGGGAGGGAAGGTGGCATAGCAGAAAAAGAAGAGGAGGAGAAGAGATTGGATTTATACTCCATCCTTCACTCGGAGTCTCAGAGCGGCTTACAAACTCCTTTCCCTTCCCCTCCCCACAACAGACACCCTGTGAGGTAGGTGGGGCTGAGAGAGCTCTGACAGAAGCTGCTGTTTTCAAGAACACCTCTGCCAGAACTATGGCTTGCCCAAGGTCATCCAGCAGCTGTAAGTGGAGGAGAGGAAATCAAACCCGGTTCTCCCAGATTGGAGACTGCGCACTTAACCAATACACCAAACTGGCTCCTGATCTCATCGGCTCTCAGAAGCTAAGCAGGTTTGGTATTTGGATGGTGGACCACCAAGGAAGACTCTGCAGAGGAAGGCAACGGCCAACCACCTCTGCATCTCACTTGCCTTGGAAGCCCCTTGCCGGGGTCGCCATAAGTTGGTTGCGACTTGACAACACTTTACATATGCAGTCGGTTGGATCTTAGAAGTCTAGACTAACATTGCTTTACAGCTAGAAATGTCTATTACTAGCTGTTGTGGCATTTTCATTTCAGCTCATATACATTTGCATATATATTTGCATATACATAGTGCTCTCTCTTCTAAAGGAAGCAGCCCCTTTGAAGACAGTTTCAGGTGGGTAGCCCTGTTGGTAGAAGAGCTAGATTCAAGTCCAGTCGCACCTAAAAGACCAACAAGATTTCCAAGGTATATGCTTTTGAGATTCAAAGCTCCCTTTGTCAGATACAAGTGCTCTTTGAAGGTGAATGCTACAAATCCCATGGCTCAGGTAGTAGGCAAAGAGGCAAAGTCTTTTGATTATTAATAACTCCTGTTTGCGCCTTCACAATCAGGCCTGCACCACTTGTGAGCCTGTAAGCAGAACGCAGCCAAGCATCTGTGTGTTCCCTGCCACCAGGGACTCGATAAGCCTCCTGTTTTGGCTACCTGCCTGAGAGTGTAAAAACAAGGAGGCTGTTAAGGAAGGTTATGGTTCCTTTCAGTTGCAATTTTTATTCTTTGTTTTTATTACCAGTTACTTTGTTTCCATTGCTGTTAATAAGAAAAGCATTTCCGCTCATAGTTTTTCCTTTTCTCCCAGCCAACAGGGGTGAAATTCTCAGGGGCTGTCTGTCTCACCCAACGGACCCTTCTGCTCAGACTTAAAAACAATGACAGACCTGGGGGTGGGATGGTCATCACGTTATATAAGAATATGCATGAGTGATATGCTAGGAATCGTGTTGTAGTGTACAGCTTGAATATGCAAAAAGTAATCCATCAACCAAGATCAAGTTAATTTACGCTGTAGTATTCCCCATTATGATGTGTGGGTGTGAAAGCTGGACAATGAAGAAAGCTGACAGTAAGAAAGTTGATTCATTTGACATGTGGTGTAGGAGGAGAGTTTTATAGATACCGTGGATCACCAAAAAGACAAATAAGTGGGTTCTAGATCAAACCAAGTCCGAACTCTTCCTAAAAGCTAAAATTACTAAACTGAGACCTTTGGTTTCACATCATGGAAGATAAGACTCACTGGAAAGAACAATAATGCTAGGAAAAGGTGAAGGCAGTAGGAAAAGAGGAAGACCCAAAATGAGATGGGTTGATTCAGTGAAGGAAGCCATGGCCCTTAGTTTGCAAGACCTGAGCAAGGCTGTTAACAATTCGACATTTTGGAGGACATTAATTCATGGGGTCGCCATAAGTTGTAGGCAAGACACACACACAGTCCACCAAACTGGTTTGAGTTACACGAAACAGCCAAAGCACCCAAAATTTGGCTCCTTGTTTATAACTGTCCAGCAGAATGTGAGCTGAACTGGAGGGTTGCTTGTATATCCCTGATGCTAAGTGGGCATGGTTGAGCTGCTTCAACCAGGTGCACCATTTTGCTCCCTTTTTATCATTACAGATGAAGAGGAGATTGCCTGTTTCTTTTTGGTAGTGGGACTAATAGCAGATGGAAGATTGATTGGTTTTAGGAAATGACCCAGGAGGTTTCACAAGAAACCAGAACATTCATATCTGATTGCTTCCGCCCTTTTGTTGAAAGTGGGGAAGCATTTGCTGCTGGTTCCTGCTGTACCAGTGTGTTCTGCAGCAGCCTGCCTGCCTGCCTTCCAGAAGGTACAAGCAGCATGTTTGCATTGCTACTCTGCTGGTGCCTATCACAAGAGAGGGGAATATAAGCTCTGATTCCATTCCCCTTCCCCCATTCTCCAGTGCCTGCCTTCAAAGAGTACGGGCAAGAGGTTTGCCTCTGGGTGAGCAGGCACAGCATAAGAGCGGAAAATAAAACCACAAGCAGCCACTGCACATATAGAATTCAGAGCCGGAAATGAAATCAAGAAAGGAAAAGGGCCAGTACTTTGAGCGGCCAATGTCTTGAACAACCCAGAGATGATAATTTTATTTATTTATTTATTTGGATTTATATCCCGCCCTCCCCGTGGACAGGCTCAGGGCGGCTCACAGTTAACGGCACCATGTGCCAAGATAAAATAATTAAAAACAAGATAAAACAGTCCTAAGGGTAGGGGAATCCCCTCAATTATATTTCAAGATATCTAGCAGGTTTGGTTTGCAAGACCTGAGCAAGGATGTTAATGATTGGATGTTTGGGGGGGGGGTGTCATTTTTACTGTCCTCAGGTCGCAGCCGACTTATGGTGTCCCCGTAGGGTTTTCAAGGCAAAGGACATTCAGAGGTGGTTTGCCATTGCATGCCACTGCATAGCGACCTGGTATTCCTTGATGGTCTCCCATCCAAAAACCACCCCGGCCAACCCTGCTTAGCTTCTGAGATCTGACAAGATTGGGCTAGCCTAGGCTGTCCAGGTCAGGGCATTAATTCATAGGGTCGCCAAAAGACAGAAGTGACTTGACGGCACTTAACATGCACACATATCGAGCTCCAGGAGCCTCTGGTATCAGGAGAAGTCACCCTGAGCTGGAGAATGATGCTGCCATTAGAGGGACAAATCTAAAGGTTCCAAATCTTCATTTTTCTGGCTAAGAGAATAAGATATTTCCCCTATCTACTTCCTTGTCTTGCTGTGCTGAGCAAAGAACCTAGGCCCCTGATCCGTGACACCTTTTTCAGAATTCCAGAGGTACTTGCTGGGGCTTATTTCTGAAGCAGACTGTTGTTGTTGCTTTTTCATCCTCACAATGTGGATTAATTGGAGTGTGAACCCAGATCTAAAGACTCAGTTGGTGCAGCAGTTAGGACTAGTAACTTGTTGTTGTTGTTTGTTTTCTCTCTGCAGAATCAGTGAAGACAATGAGACTTGGCAAAACCTGAGTAGTGAACTGTAAGTGTGAATAAACACATAGTCAAGGGAATGGTAGTATTTAATTTGCCTAAATATAAACTTTTTTCCCCCCATGGACTCTTTTTTTATGTCTACTCTAGAACTGGAACTATCTGCATCTGCAGGCAGGAAAGCTTCTGGCCATTTTCTTTCCTAGTCATGACACCAACATTTAACATTGTGGGGCAGGGAGAAGTATAAAGATGAACAGCTGTTCCTGCACGGCAAGGTCATTATGAGTCAGACCAAACTCCAGTGATGTTCTGGCCTGGCTCATAATGAATTCACCTTGTGCTGCCATGTCACTACCACAACCATTCCCGCCCTCCTCGCCTCCTAAACGTCTTTGGTGATGGCAGCAGCAATTGACAGGGTGCTGAAATGTCAGTATCACAAACATCAGGGAACCTAGAATTTCTGATTGCACATTTTCTTCTGACCCTATCATAGGATAGGTCATCTATTTTTTTAGGACACCTGCTATCTCTCTTAAATCTCCCAGTCAAATGAAGTGGAGTGTTCTTAAATTCTACTTTTCCCAGGTGTGTACCAGCCACATTTGGATTGGGACCATGGTGCACAATTGGGGAGGAGGGCGCTTAGATCTTACCCCATGCAAATGTCCCTATCTGGAATGTCCCCCAGCAGATGCTATGGGCCCTGTTGGAGACTGCATGTGTAATGATGAGCTACAGGTTATGTTTCCACAATGAGGCATTACTGCCTGCCCGGGACATTTCAGGTTGGGAAAATGGTGTGTGTGGAGGTTCTAAGCCCCCTCTCTCTTTTAAACAGTGATGCTGATATAAATTGGGCCTCCCGCATACCTGAGAATCATGGAACTTCGTAACACACTTTTCCATCCAAATTGGGGACATCCCCAGGGAAAATGTGTTGTCTGTCAAGTCCAAAGTACTCATGTGGCCTGGGAACTTGGGTATCTCAGAGTCCCTGGTGGCTAGGATATTGTCTTTTCAGCATTCCAGAAACTGGGGAGTAAGGGAAGACTTACATAAAAGTCTTTTCCATAACTGTAAGTGAACTGTAAGTTAAATATGAGTAGCCAGTGTGATGCAGTGAAAAAAAAAGGCTAATGCGATCTTGGTGTGTATCAATGAGGTATAACATTGCAAGATGTCATAGTCCCGCTGTACACTGCATTAGTCAGGTCGCACCTGGAGTATTGCATGTAGTTCTGGAGGACTCACTTCAAAAAGGATGTGGACAGAATGGAGCGGGTGCAGAGGAGAGTGACAAGGATGAGCAGGGGCCTGGAGACCAAGCCCTGTGAGGAAAGGCGGAGGGACCTGGGAGGCTGAGGGGGGACATGATTACTCTCTTGAAGTCTTTGAAGGGCTGTCACTTAGAACATAAGAACATAAGAGACGCCAATGTTGGATCAGGCCAAAGGCCCATCCAGTCCAACACTCTGTGTCACACAGTGGCCAGAAATACCAGTGCCATCAGGAGGTCCACCAGTGGGGCCAGGACATTAGAAGCCCTCCTACTGTTGACCCCCCCAAGCACCAAGAAGACAGAGCATCACTTGCCCCAGAGCCCCTATCTATACCTTGTGGCTAATAGCCACTGATGGACCTCTGCTCCATATGCTTATCTAATTCCCTTTTGAAGCCGTCCATGCTTGTAGCCATCACCACTTCCTGTGGCAGTGAATTCCATGTGTTAATCACTCTTTGGGTGAAGAAGTACTTCCTTTTATCTGTTCTAACCCGACTGCTCAGCAATTTCATGGAGTGCCCACGAGTTCTTGTATTGTGAGAAAGGGAGAAAAGTACCTCTTTCTCTACCTGCTCTTTCCCATGCATAATCTCATAAACCTCGATCATGTCACCCCTCAGTCGTCGTTTCTCCAATCTAAAGAGCCCTAAGCGCTTTAACCTTTCCTCATAGGGAAAGTGTTCCAACCCTTTTATCATTTGAGTGCCCTTTTCTGCACTTTTCCCAAAGCTATAATATCCTTTTAAAGGTGTGGTGACCAGAACTGCACACAGTATTCCAAATGAGGTCGCACCATTGATTTATATAGGGGCATTATGATATTGGCTGATCTGTTTTCAATACCCTTCCTAATAGTGGCAAGAACATTGAGCACTGGGGTGTCAAAGGCATGAATTTACAGGGAATGGTATATTTGGGAGCGGTTGTGCAGTGGTATTGGGGCCTGATCACACTGCCTGTGTTTTCATCAAGATCCAATGGATTCAGAAGCAATGGAAGTTGACTAATCTGGGGGAGGCGGAATCTCCTATTAGCCCAACCCCTTCTGAATCAAGTGGATAAAGTTTTGCCCATCACGAATCTTCTCCTGAGATGTGATATTTTCTTCATGCCAAAAGAGAACTTCTAGGACATCACCATGCTACTGCAAATCGACATCAGTCTGATGCTAGTTTGGCATGGATTCCCCCAAAGAATCCTAGGAATTGTAGTTCAATAAGAATTCTGTTAAAGATCCCCAGGCGCCCCTTAACTACGCTTCCCAGAGTTCTCTATGCCCCTAGAAGGATGATAACTGTCACTGCTGACGAGTTTCAAAAGGGCTACCCCTGGACAATTTGGATCCAGAAGAACTGATAGTACTGAATGATCATGGCAAGTGACATCCCTTTTCGTAAATGATACATAATAATTCAGCCTTGATAATAATTACTAGTCTGGAGCATGCATTCTTCTGAAAGATGTCTGTATGGCCAACAGCAGGGAGGAATCAAATGCAGAAGACAGGTGGACCACATACTGCGGTGGCAGACAGGTGGCACGGTGAAAAGGCCACGTGCAGACATGTTTGCAGACACAGTTGCTAAGTGATGGACAGCAATTGTTTCCTCAGCTTTGCACATGACAACATGTTGGGAGGACATTAGCAGAAGAGTTCCGTCATCCCTTGTCATATTGCATCTTCCTCTGGCTGCAAGTGGTTTGGGGTTTAGTTGTGTTTAGTTTTTCACCAAATTGCTAGGCTGAAACAACTCTTTGAAAAAGCTCAGTTGTTTGACAGGCTGTTCATCTTCCAGCACAATCCTAAACAGAGTTACGCCTTCTTCTAAACCCACTGAAATAAATGGGCTTTGCTGTTGTTCAGTCGCACAGTCGAGTCCGACTCTTCGCGACCCCATGGACCAGATCACGCCAGGCCTTCCGGTCTTCCGCCGTCCTCTCAAGTTTGCTCAACTTCATGTTCGTTTCATCTATGACACTGTCTAACCATCTCATCCTTTGCCGTCCCCGTCTTCTTTGACCTTCAATCTTTCCCAGCATCAGGGTCTTCTCCAGTGAGTGCTCCCTTCTCATTTGGTGGCCAAAGTATTTGAGCTTCAGTTTCATTATCTGGCCTTCCAGGGAACAATCAGGGTTGATTTCTTTTAGGATTGACTGATTTGATCTTCTTGCAGGCCAAGGGACTCTCAAGAGTCTTCTCTAGCACCATAGTTCAAAAGAATCTATTCTTTGGCGCTCAGCCTTCCTTATAGTCCAACTCTCGCAGCCATACATGACTACTGGCTTAGAAGAGTGTAACTCTGCTGAGGACTGCGTTGTTGATTAACTGGTTTGTTCAGTCACCCAAAGCAAGACAGGGCCAGAGAATTAAATACAGTGGAAGTTTTCTTTTAAAAGAAGTAACACTGCAGGCCTTTGCAGACTTATCTAGCCATTGAGCCCCGTTAAACAAAGGAGCACTTACTTCTGTGTAAACAAACGTGCATAGGGTTGGACTGTCGAGCTCATCTGTAGTCCTGTCATGCAGTGGGTTAAACTGTCTTCCTATTTTTGCTATTAAAATTCCTTTTGGAAATTATCCAAAAAACGATCAAAATATTTGAACTGCTGGCTTAGATTTATTGGTTCAGATGTTCATAAGAACATAAGAACATAAGAGACGCCAATGTTGGATCAGGCCAAAGGCCCATCCAGTCCAACACTCTGTGTCACACAGTGGCCAGAAATACCAGTGCCATCAGGAGGTCCACCAGTGGGGCCAGGACATTAGAAGCCCTCCCACTGTTGACCCCCCCAAGCACCAAGAAGACAGAGCATCACTTGCCCCAGAGCCCCTAGCTATACCTTGTGGCTAATAGCCACTGATGGCCCTCTGCTCCATATGCTTATCTAATTCCCTTTTGAAGCCATCCATGCTTGTAGCACCCACCACTTCCTGTGGCAGTGAATTCCATGTGTTAATCACTCTTTGGGTGAAGAAGTACTTCCTTTTATCCGTTCTAACCCGACCGCTCTGCAGTTTCATGGAGTGCCCACGAGTTCTTGTATTGTGAGAAAGGGAGAAAAGTACCTCTTTCTTTACCTGCTCTTTCCACATAGCCCTGACCATGGAAGCTAAGTAAAGTCAACCCTGGCTAGTATTTGGATGCGAGACCACCAAGGAATACCACGGTCATCATGACATGGCGGGCAATGGCAAACCACCTCTGACTGTCTCTTGCCTTGAAAACCCTACAGGGTCACCATAAGGTGACAACGACAGCAACACAGTTCCACATGCCCCCCCAAAGGAGCTTTGGCCTTATGTTCCTTAAGAAGTTTGTTAGGCACTGGGATGCTTTTTGGAGCAAGCAGGATCTGTACAAAAGAGATGGCCTCCACTTGTTCCAAGAAGGAACCAGGCTGCTGGCACTTAAAACACAAGAAGGTGGCAGAGCAATTTTTAAACTAAATCCTGGCGGGAAAGCCAGTAGAAAATGAAACGTCTCTGGTTCAGGATGACTCATCTCTAAGGCATTCTGTTACTGTGACTAGAGAAAAATGGACTGGGAGGACTGGCCGCTGATGGGGTGACAAACAATACTGATTGCCTGACAAGATCTAGATGCCACAGGAGGAGGTTGCAGGCCTACACCAGTTTGGTGTAGTGGTTAAGTGCGCGGACTCTAATCGGGGAGAACCGGGTTTGATTCCCCACTCCTCCACTTGCACCTGGCTGGATGACCTTGGGCAAGCCGTAGTTCTGATAAGAGCTGTCCTTGAAAAAGAGCAGTTTCTGTCAAGAGCTCTCTCAGCCCCACCTACCTCACAGGGTGTCTGTTGTGGGGAGGGGAAGGGAAAGGAGTTTGTAAGCCGCTCTGAGACTCCCTTGGGTAGTGAAGGGCGGGGTATAAATCCAATCTCTTCTTCTTCTTCTAACGTGTCTGAGGCTGATTTCCCTCAGCCCCACGCACTGCAGCCCCTACCCCGCTTGCAAAATGACTGTGCCCACAGAAGAAGGCCACCCAGGTGTAGGAGCGGTGTGCTGAAGCCTAGGTCTCCCCACCACAAATTGTCACACAGGTGGAACAGACAAGTTGGCTGGCCAGGCCTTCTGGAAATCCTTAAAATAGTTCCCAGCCATTGGGAAAGAGAGGAGAGGAATGGCTGACGGGTAGAGCAACTGCTTGGCATTCACAAGGTTCCATCCTTGGCATCTCCAATACAAAGCATCAAGTAGAAGATGACGTGAGAGACCTCTGGGTGAAACCCTGGAGACCTGCTGCCAGCGTGAGTAGACAATACTGTTGGCAGAGTGTAGATATGCAGTAAAGCGGAGCACAAGCTGTTTAAAGAATAAAGTCGGTTTATTAAGAAGAGAACAAACGTTGCAAGAAAGAGGCGAGAGAAAAAGGTCTAACTGTCTAACTAACTAGGGCCCCGCTCACACGGGAGGTTTAGGGCCGGAAGAGGGACAGATCGGGGGCGCAGCAAATGGGCGCGATCCCACCGCAACATCTGGGAAGCGTTGCGCACCCGTCCCCGATCCGGCTCTTCAGGCCGAAAATCCGTAGTTAAAAGAAACCACCTACAGAGGTGGACTTACCAGTAAGGCCGCATCAAGTGTGGCCGTGGGATCGACGGCGCGTCCATCTGAGGCTCCTGGCCGAACTGCACATGCGCACACATGCGCAGTCGGCTGTCTTGGTCTCTGGTCAGCGGCTTCCTCCCCAGCATCTGATCATGCCGGGGAGCAACGGCGTGGCGGCTCAGGGGATCTATGTGATCCCGCCACCGCATGTTTCTTTTGGTGCGGCTCTGAATAGCCGCACTTTGCCCATGTTTTTTTCTGCCGTGTGGCAGGGACCTAGGAGAGTCAGTAAGGAACAGTTCTCAGGAGGATCAGGAAAAATCCCTAATTGAGCCAATCAGGAGAAAGGAAGGAGACTATCTGAAAATAGTAGGAAGTTCCTGATCTCACTATGTTAACCGCCTGGAGGATGTACTTGTCATTTTCTTTATCTATGCACGATAGACCTTGCATATTCCAACAAATACTGACACTGATGGACCAAGGGTCTGATTCAGTATAAGGCAGCTTCATGGGTCCCTCTGTCCCAGCATCTGAAAACAACCCAGAAGAAGAGAGACTGCAGGTCTTCTTACCAACCACCTATTAATAGCTGCCCATTGGTTGTCCTCCAGGCTAGCAACTATCTTGTAATATGGTTGACTTAGGGTTGCCAACCTCTAAGTGGGGCCTGAAGATCTCCCAGAATCACAACTGACCTCCAGACGACAAAATTGGAGGGTGGACCTTATGGGCATAATGCTACTGAGACACTACTGAGATCTCTTCTCCTCCCCTCCATAGGCAATACCCTCAAATCTCCAGAAATTTCCCAACCTGCAGTTGACATGTGTTGCATTGATGCAGTTAGCAAAGAGAATGGTATCCAGGCACGTAGACTGTCACTGTTGAGAACAAAAAGAGCATGGGAGTCACCTACAGACCTGGGTATCTCTTACCTTAGGCTAAGGTAATGGAGAATTTTAGAACAAAGTGTGAGTCTGGTGGCACCTTTAAGACCAACAGCATTTTGTTCAAGGTATAAGCATTTGTGTGCAAGCACACTTCTTCAGATACAGCGAAACAAAACATCTTCAACCATTACATATGGGGAGGGGTAGTTGCCAGGAATGGCTGCAGTCAAGATGCATAAGTAACTGGGTGATTATAGCTGAGATTGAATTAAAGTGGTCGGTAATATCTGTGAATAGCAATAAATTAGCATACAAATACAAGAGCTGACAAACAGATATGAGAACTGAGTTTGAGTCAAGTGGCACCTCCAAGACCAACAAAGTTCCTTTCTGGGTATAATTTTAGGCTAGGGAGATGCCAAACGGTCCCTCTCCTTTTGCTTTCAGTAACTCACATATGTATTTCTGACTAGTAAATGTTGGAATAAAAAAAAGGAGAGCTAACTTTTCGTGAGTTATGCTGTGCCCTTCACTGGGAGTCACAGCGTGCGGATTAATTTTAGCTGTGAGTTTCCAAAGGGAGCCGAGATGGCATGGCCTATTATATCTAGAATTTGCTCAGCCATGGGCTGATGGTCTCTGCTTTCACTCCACAATGCCCGACGTCCTGGCAGCAGATGTCTGTTGCCAGTGAAGCCGAACTGAAATTTTCACCCACAGCTGAGTTAGTCAGCAGGGCTGCCAGCACTTTTGGATGCTTGCCCTGTCTGCTTATTTTCTTTCCTTTTCTTAAATCCAGGTGTGAAGTGAACCACATCGTATCTTAAGAACTGTCCTTCTTAAAGCTTAAGCTGCGCCTCCCGAAGGAGGTCCTCTGGGTTGATAAGGGAGATGCCAGATACATGCCAGAGTTTTATTTCCTGTGTGTTTTGATTGGACCAGAGGATGACCATGTAAACACATGAAGCTGCCTTATACTGAATCAGACCCTTGGTCCATCAAAGTCAGTATTGTCTACTCAGACTGGCAGCAGCTCTCCAGGGTCTTGGGCACAGGTCTTTCACATCACCTCCTACCTGATCCACTTAAGTGAAGATGCAGAAGGTCCCAGGGGTTGAATCTGGGACCTTCTGCATGCCAAGCAGATACTCTGCCAGTGAGCTTCCGATGAAGAGAAGAGATTGGATTTACACCCTGCCGTCCAGTCGGAGCCAGAGCGGCTTACAATCTCCTTCCCTTCCTCTCCCTCCAACAGACGCCCTGTGAAGTAGGTGGGTCTAAGAGAGTTCTTTCGAGGACTGCTCTTGAGAGAACAGCTCTGAGAGAACTGTGAATGACCCAAGGTTACACTAGCAGCTGCATGTTCTAGAGTAGGGATCCCCCGGGCCCAGAGTGGTGCCCAGGTAACAGCATGGGATTCACTGAACTACAAGCATGGGAGAGTAGATCACATAATATCTTCATTTTGTGCCATTGGCGTCAGATGAAAGGAAGAGCTCTCTAATGTAAAGGCTAGGATCATGGGCAACAGACCAAGGGAGCTAGGGACAGGAAGCATAAGCCAGGCATTAGGAGGTAAACTGAACAAACCGAGGGTCAGAGCCACCATGAAATTGTCTCCACCACTGAGTGAGGATCTCAGCTCCTGCCACTTCTTTCAGTGTGCATGCAGGAACCAGTGGGAGGTAGGGTGCCTTTGTTCTTCACACATATGCTCAAGCAACAGCTCCTTTCCAAAAGTAAAAATAGCAGCTCAGTCGGAACTCAGTAGGTGGGGCTCAGCAAACCCTCCTGAGAATCCAAACCTGTGGCTTGTAGACCACTGAGACAATTTGGAGTTTTGTTCCATAAAGGTAAAGGTAAAGGTTCCCTTGCTCGAAAGCCAGTCGAATCCAACTCTGGGGTTGCAGTGCTCATCTCCGTTTCAAAGCCGAAGAGCCAGCGCTGTCCGAAGATGTTTCCGTGGTCATGTGGCCGGCATGACTAAACACCAAGGTGCACGGAACGCTGTGACCTTCCCACCGAAGTGGTACCTATTTATCTACTTGCAATTTCTTGCTTTCGAACTGCTAGGTTGGCAGGAGCTGGAACTAGAGACAGGAGCTCACTCCATCATGCGGCACCCAGGTCTTGAACTGCTGAACTACTGACCTTCCACAGCCTGCAGTTCAGCGTCTTAACCACTTGAGCCACCACTAAACTGCCCAGATCAAGAGAGACAGAAAAAAATTCTCTCCTTATCCACCTCTTGCTCTGACCTGGATAGTCCAGGCTAGCCCGATCTTGCCAGATCTTGGAAGCTAAGCAGGGTTGGCCGTGGTTAATACTTGGATGGGAGACCTCCAAGGAAGTCCAGGGTCATGATGGCGGAGCCAAGCAATGGCAAACCACATCTGTACACTCGTTGCCTTAAAAAACCCTCCGGGGTTGCCATAAATCAGCTATGACTTGACGACACACACAAAAAATCCCATCACTGTCTAGAAAAGTTTAAATCTTCCCAGACACATGCAGCCAGAGTACTATAGTAAACTCCCAGATTCTTTAATTAATTAATTACAAAATGGATCTGTACCTCACATTCCAAAAATCGCCATTGTTCTTGCCTTCCCTACAAACAGAGAATAATCCAGAAATATTCAGTATCATATTAGTGTATATGAACATAGTTTATGTCGTTGTTAGGAGCCATTTCTCTTTCTTACCTACCTTATCATGCTAGGACTCAAGAAGATTTTAGTGAATCCTTCCAGCCATCAATTCTCCGCTGACTTCAGGGAAAGCTTTCACTCAACTTTAGCCTTTGGCTTGGGCATGATTTAAAAACATCATCTCTGTAGCTTTATTATCTCTCTGACAGCATTTCGTTTTCTTCCCAACCAAGTCCAAGGTATACTGATTTTTTTTACAAGGCTTTGGTTGGCAGGACAATGCCTGTGAGTTATTGCTGGAAGATGGGACAATTGCTAAAGTAATGCCTAAATAACGACATGCAATGTCTCATCCACCAAACTGCTGTGGCAGCAAGGGTGGGGTGTGGAGAATGCTGGTGAAATAATGGCATCACACCCTGTAGCCTTGTGGGGAGGAGGAGGAGGAGGAGGAAGAGGAAGAGGAAGAAGAAGAAGAAGAAGAAGAAGAAGTAGAAGAAGAAGAAGACGAAGAAGAAGAAGAAGTAGAAGAAGAAGAAGACGAAGAAGAAGAAGAAGTAGAAGAAGAAGAAGACGAAGAAGAAGAAGAAGTAGAAGAAGAAGAAGACGAAGAAGAAGAAGAAGTAGAAGAAGAAGAAGACGAAGAAGAAGAAGAAGTAGAAGAAGAAGAAGACGAAGAAGAAGAAGAAGTAGAAGAAGAAGAAGACGAAGAAGAAGAAGAAGTAGAAGAAGAAGAAGACGAAGAAGAAGAAGAAGTAGAAGAAGAAGAAGACGAAGAAGAAGAAGAAGTAGAAGAAGAAGAAGACGAAGAAGAAGAAGAAGTAGAAGAAGAAGAAGACGAAGAAGAAGAAGAAGTAGAAGAAGAAGAAGACGAAGAAGAAGAAGAACCACCTTGAGGTGAAGTTGACAGTGGTGGCCAGATGTAGTGTCCAACTTTAGGGGGACTTAATGCTACTCTGAACAATGAGGCTTCTCATGTCTCAGATCACAGAGCAAACAGTTAGAGCTGGTGAACGAGCGTTTCATTGGACAGCTAGCTTCATATTTGGGAAACCAGTCCAAAGCCAAGATTGAAAAACTATTTGTAATAGGGAAGATGGAGAGAAGAGAGAAACAAGGAGAGCTCAAGTAGTGTCAAGAAAAAAGGCCGGAATGGGATGAGTTTCAGAGTCAGTGAGCTGCTTTGCTAGAAATTGCTTTGTTGATGGGACTAAAGCTCCTTTGGAAGGTGAGGAGAGGAATAGGGTGAACACACTGAGGGAGGACGAAGAAGGAGAGGAGATTAGATTTATACCCCGCCCTTCACTACCCAAAGGAGTCTCAGAAAGGCTTAAATCTCATTTCCCTTCCCCTCCCCACAACAGATTCCCTGTGAGGTAGGTGGGGTTGAGCGATCTCGTTCAAGACCTGCTTGTGAGAGAACAGCTCTGAAAGAACTTGTAACTGACCCAAGGTCATACCAACAGCTGCATGTGGAGGAGTGGGGAAGCAAACCTGGTTCTCCAAGATTAGAGTCTGCACTCCTAGCCACTGCACCAAACTGGCAAACAAAATTATGATGGCAAATACCCTACCTGAACATTAATTCCATGTGAACCTAAGAGGCACCCTACTAGATCAGACCAGTGATCCATGTAGTCCAGCATCCTGTTTCACACAGTGGCCAACCAGTTACTCTGGAGGGCCGACCAACAGGGCATTACAGATTAAAGCATTCTGCTGGGGTGGCCTGCTGACTCTAGTACTCACCCTCTGAACATTGTAATTCTGTGGCATTATGCTCCCTAGTGTATTCCATATGATTCCATGTTCAATAACTGCACATCTCCAATAATAATAATAATAATAATCTTTTAATTTATTAATCGCTCAATCCTGCAGAGCTTGCTGGCTCTGAGCGATTTACAGTTACTCATTCACGCGGGACTAACAATGATTTATGGGGGTAAGGGAGGACAACATATATCTTTTAAATCACACACATTCACAGTCGGCGAGGGTTTGCTCAGCTGCAGGGTCAGACGTATTCTGTCGGCATATTCACTTCGGCTTGGCTAGATGACGTCAGCTTCTCCAGGTCTTGCAGCGCCGCACTGCCACCGCCTGGCTGGAACGGCCCATTACAAGCTTCTCAGAGTCGAAGAGATTTTTTCTTAGGCTTTCAATCTCGCGAGCTGAGCATTCTGGTCGCTGGTTAACACCTCCCCCACCAGGGTGGTCTTTGGTGTGCCCACCCTCTCTAAGGAGTGGTACCCATTTTATCTACTTGCCGAAGCTTTCGAACCGCTGGGTGGACGGCGAGCTAGAGGCAAGGCTCACACCAACACAGGGCTAGAACTGACAGCCATACTGTTCAGCTCAGATGTTACTAACCAGAGGATAAATCCTCTGTGCCACCGCTCCACAACAGTTCCTAGTTGTATAAAGACTCTATACACACATCCAAATGTATGTGTCTGGGTCAGAGAAGAGTTTCCATCACGGTCCTGCTCCTCCCTCCCATCCATTCATCGTACCCCTGAAGAACATCAGAAAAGAGCTAAAGTCTCGTGTGCCGTCTCAAAAGAAAATTATGTAGAAGCGGTTACATAGAAGCGCACCTGGTGGTGACACTGTTTGTGGTCAAGAGGTCCCTGATTTTTAAAGGGCTATAGAGGATTAAAACTGGATGGCCCAGGCTAGCCTGATCCTATCGTGTCCTGGAAGCTAAGCCAAGCCATGGTTAGTACTTGGATGGGAGACCACCAAGAAAGTCCAGGGTTGCTACACAGAAGCAGGCCATGGCAAACTGCCTCTGTTCATCTCTTGCCTTAAAAACCCTACCAGGCCACCATAAATTAGCTACAACTTGATGGCACTTTCCACCACCACCAGTGGATTAGAGACCCAAAGCTCAAGCCCAAAGGACCCCAGTAGAAGACCACCCTATGATGGCACCTCTGACACTTGCAAAGGATTGGGACTCTGGGTTCCACTAAAGTTTTCATCAAAATTGCGAGGGGAAAGATAGGATGCAGGTTGAATATTCTGGTTCATCACTCTATCCTAGTTCAATAGTGTTGGCAGCCATTGCAAAACTTCTCATGCTTTTGACCTAGTTTGAGATTGGGCTGCCCGAAAAATCAGATCAAACAAACGAATGGAATGAATGGATAAAATTAGCATTGTAGCTGCCACAGCGCCATCTGGATCAAAGCGCTTTAATGCTGTTGCAGTAACCCTGGGCGTCAATTCAAGTTGCCTACCCATTCTTTTCTTTGAAGGGTATTGCACCGATGCCTCCTATCCCTGAGGAATCCTCTTCCACAGTGTAGACTAGAACGGAAAATGATTTGTAAATACGTGCAAAGAATCCTTTGAGACTTCTCGGGATAACGGCTCCATTCGGAATAGAAGCTTCTCACGTGTTTCTCTGGATTATCTGGTTTGCCAGATGTGAATGATGGCTTCTGGGAGCATGCGATATGGGCTGGAGTGCCCCGGAGTCGCTCTGCCTTATCCTGTAGATCTTTTCTTTCAGGTCTTTTTAAAATGCACACTGGCTCCCTGACAAAAGGCAGCAGAATGGCTAAATATAAATCCGAGCTCCAATGTTAACGGCATTGGAGCTCCAACATCAAAAAGGAGGGTTAATACAAAAGCAGCCTAATTGCTTTTTAAAATACAAACACCAGGAAATGTATCTCTAGGGCTATATCTCCGTAGATACACAGCCTCCCTTCCAGGTTACCTGCCTCAGGTTTCTTGTTTTGACATTAGCTGAAATAGCAATAGAAACTGCTGTATCTGACAAAGGGAGCTTAAACTCTTGAAAGCTTATACCCTGAAAATCTTGAACACATGATTCTGCCTTATACTGAATTCAATCCTTGCTCCATCAAGTTCAGTGTTGTCTACTCAGACTGGCAGCAGCTCTCCAGGGTTTTTCCCATCGCCTGCTGCCTAGTCCTTTTTAACTGGGATTGAACCTGGAACCTTCTACATGCCAAGCAGATACTCCACCACTGAGCCACAGCCCCTCTCCGCTAAAGACAAGAGCAGCCCAGACTTGCTCGGCGGGAATGAGTTACTTGAGGTTCTGAACTTCAACCAGACAAGTACGTCCACAATTACCAGCCCGCTTACCACACATGTGTCAGTGGAAACCAGGCCTTAACAGCCTGAAGGAGGAGAAAAAAAATTGTCATCCAGGTTTTTTTTTTAATGTCTTGCTTGGTTGTCTCAATATGGTCCTTAACTTGCTACAGCTGAATAAGACCTGGCGTCAAACTCGGTTCTCGTTTGCCATGGTTCTTGCTGTTCTTTGGTTCTGTATGCCTATTGTCATATTTCATACTGGGGGGAGTCGATGAGTGAGGACTGCTTTGCTAGAAGGCATGCTAGCTTGTAACGGCATTAGGCAGGGCCTCCCTTCCCTGGGAAGAATGCATGCTTGACCTTGGGAGCCAGACACTGTTAGATACTAAGCTTGTAGGTGAGGGCAGAGGGCTAACAGTGACCTTAGTAGATTTTGGCGGGCTGGATGTGTTGGTGTGATTGGTCCGGTCACATGGGGGGGGCTGTTTGGACTCTGTATAATATCTGAACGGGTGCCAAGAGGGTCAGTTCTGACACAGATCGTCTCAGCTTGCAACATTCTCATCTCTCAATAAACAAATCACTGCCAAGAGAGTGTTGTTGGGAGTAAGTTTGTTCAAGAATCTGACACCTGGGAACTTTTCTATTTGAAGTCATGTGTTCTGGAAAGAATGTTACTAGTGATCCAGTAGAACAGAGCAAGGGTCCAGTAGCACCTTAAAGACTAACAAAATTTGTGGCAGGGTTGGAGCTTTCGTGAGTCACTGCTCACTTCTTCATATCTATCTCACTGGTGATCCAGGCTGTGCCCCCGGCAGTCTGGTTCTGGGCATGTGGGATCTGGTTGGTCTCTAAGGTACTCCTGGAATAAAGTCTAGCTCTTCTACTTAGGAGTGCCAGCCTCCAGGTGGGACATGGGGATCCCATAGAATTACAGCTCATTTCCAGACTAAAGATATCAGTTCCCTTGGAGAAAATGGATGTTTTGGAGGATGAACCCTATGGCATTAGATCAAGATGGGTTAACCATCTTAGTCTGTCTGTAGCAGTAGAAAAGAGCAAGAATCCAGTAGCACCTTAAAGACTAACAAGATTTGTGGCAGGGTGTGACAAAACAGGGACCTGCCCACAGCTCTGGGAGACTGAGCAGCCATTCTGTGGCTCGCAAGCCCCTGTTTTTGCCTTCCCACCCTTCCTGGTGGGGCTATTTCCCTTCGTTACACGCTGCCACCACTCACTGAATTGACACCGCCTTCCTAGAGGGACAGTGAGACCCCTCTGGCTGATTCCCCAACCTTGGGAAGTTGGTACCAGAACCCTGGAGAGTTCGCAACCCCTCTGATTTTGGCCCGTTTGGGTTCCCTAGCCTCCCCTTTGCTTCTGGTAATGTGCCAAGTGGGGAGGACTAAGTGTTCAAGGCACACCAGGACTTAAACTCAAAAAAGGTTTATTTGAACTATATACATATTAGGCACAGAACTTAAACACATGCACATCAACACAACTTGGGCACAGAAAATAAACCGGACTTAAAATACCATTCCTCTGCCCCCTACACACACCCTCTCTATCTCTGGAGGTTGTGGGCCTCAGGATGGGATTTACTTTCCCCCTCCTGTTGTTGTGGAGAAACCCCAGCCCTCCTCGGGACTGGTCACTTGTACTGTTACCCTCCTGGCTGTCCACCATGGTTTATAGTGGCCTGGATGCCCCGGAACCTGTGGTAAAAGGAGCCCCACCTGTATGCTCCCTTGAAGCTGCCGTCCAAGCTGAGCTGAAGGCCAGACCAGGCTGAGACTGAACTCCCCCCTCAGGAGCCAAAGCCTTTATCTGCCTGGCTCCGCCCATGGGGGGGTGTCCATATTTTCCCGCTCTTTCCCCTAAAGCTTCTGGGAACTGTAGGCAGGGAGGTATGGCAGCTCCATTGTTCCTTATGCAGTACCTCCCCCCTCCTAAGGACTACCAGACTGGCATCCATTTTAAAATACACTGCTGCCTCTGCCTGGCAGCCATTTCGTTACACAAGGTACGAGCATTCATGAGTCACTGCTCACTGCTTCTGAAGTGTCTGAAGAAGTGAGCAGTGACTCACGAAAGCTCATTTGTTGTTGTTCAGTCGCACAGTTGAGTCTGACTCTTTGCATCCGGTTCTAACTGTCGCTTCTTGGCCCTTATACAGGTTTCTCAAGAGACATGTGAGGTGGTCTGGTACTCCCATCTCTTTAAGGACCTGCCATAGTTTGTTGTGATCCACACAGTCAAAGGCTTTAGCATAGTCAATGAAGCAGAAGTAGATGTTTTTCTGGTACTCTCTTGCTTTCTCCATAATCCAGTGAATGTTGGCAATTTGATCTGTAGTTCCTCTACCTCTTCGAAACCCAGCTTGTACTTCTGGCAGTTCTCTATCCACATACTGTTGAAGCCTAGCTTGTAGGATCTTGAGCATGAACTTGCTAGCGTGTGATATGAGTGCAATTGTCCGATAGTTTGAACATTCCTTGGCATTGCCCTTCTTTGGGATTGGAATGTATACTGACCTTTTCCAATCCTGTGGCCACAGTTGCATTTTCCAAATTTGCTGGCAAATTGAGTGCAGCACTTTAACAGCATCATCTTTTAAGACTTTGAATAGCTCAGCTGGGATACCATCACCTCCACTAACTTTGTTGTTAGTAATGCTTTCTAAGGCCCATTTAACTTCGCATTCCAGGATGTCTGGCTCGAGGTCAGTGATTATACCGTCGTGGTTGTCAAGGACATCGAGGTCTTTCTTGTATAGTTCTTCTGTGTATTCTTGCCATCTTTTCCTAATCTCTTCTGCTTCTGTTAGGTCCCTACCGTTTTTGTCCTTTATCATGGCCAGCTTTGCATGAAATGCTCCCTTGATTTCTCCAATTTTCTTGAAGAGAAAGCTCATACCCAGCCACAAATTTGGTAGTCTTTAAGGTGCTACTGGATTCCTGCTCTTTTCTATGGCATCGTACCCCACTGAGGTCCCTGTCCTTCCCAGGCTCCATCCCCAAATCTCCAGGAGTTCCCCAACCCGGATCTGACCTCCCCTGGCTCCACCCAAAATGTCCAGTTATCTCCCAACCAGTAGTTGTCAACCCTAGTTGAGAGCAGTTTTGGGGTGTGACTTAAAGGGGGAAAAGAGTGAAAGGAAATCAGTCTGCTCAAACTCCTCAGAGTTTAGTGAATCCCACGAGGGAGCTTTGGAGGCACTCAAATTGTTCCCCCCTTCTGCCATTCTCTGTGGGCCTTGAACTCAAATCCCAAATGTCTAATGGCTCCGAATCACAGATGCTTTCCATCAGAGCATGGATTTGTCCCTCTCTCTTCCCACATGCCCCTTCCATTTACATAATTATAAAAGTTTGCGGTTGTAGAACTTGGCAGAATCAGTCGCAAGCAATATCCACGTTCTAATTGACTGGTGTAAAAAGACTTTTTTTTCCCAACAGTGATCTTGACACACGTGATCTCTCAACAACATTTCTGAAGCGACATTTCTCTCCCCCACCACCACCACCCAGGAAGGGGTTGTTTTGCATGGTTTAATTTTCCCCCCTTCTATGTGTATTAAATACAGTCTCACATCTCTTTCATGTAAGATCTTGGTTTTATGGCTGCCAGGCATCAAAGGTAAGCACCTTTCTTTCATTGGATCTTTCTACTCTGAGGCAAATATTTCAAGATTTGTCGTAAAGACGCTTGCATGATCCGGTTTCTACAGATGTCGTTCTGAAACGCTTCCTTATTTATGAGATGCTTTGGAAGCAGAAAGGAGACAGATGTGCTCTTTAGATTGCTTTTCTCGCGGGTGCTGGGTGAATCGCTTTGGATCCGGTCCAGGCGTGAGGGCTCCCAATGAAAGGGGGGGGAAAAACCTGTCTGAATAATACCACATTTTACTTATATCAAAAGTTAAGTGTAGTCCTTAGGTTTCCCCCCCTCTTTGGCAATGTTGTTCACCCAGCGAGGAAACAACTCTTAAAGATAATAGTACCGTGGGGCGCAATAGGGTGGGTGATTGCTTAATACGACAAGGGAGCAGGATAATGGATGGAGTCTAGACCGTCAGGTAAATGGTAAAAAGATATATTGCAGTTTGTTGTGTTTTCCACAGAGCCCGTTCTCCAGCAAAGCTATCCAAGCAACTTCTTGGGTAGGGTTGCCAGCTCTGGGTGGGGAAATACCTGGAGATTTGGCAGGGTAGAACCTGGGGAGGGGGGTTGGGAAAGGGGAGGGACCTCAGCAGGATATAATGCCGTACAGCCCACCTTCTAAAGCAGCCATTCTCTGTCAAGAAATAGAAAGGAAATGTCTAGGGGGTTGGGCTAAGAGGCTAAGTTAAAATATTGGAGGGGATGGAAGTGAAGGCAGAGAAAGAGGAGGCATGGTGGGTTTTCCCCTCCTGCCTCCTCTGACCACAACTCAACGAGGATAGAAGCCACTACATGGGGTGGTAGAGTTGAGCAGTTGGCATTGCCACTGCTGCACCAACCAGCTTCACTTTTTTAAAATGGCAACTGTGTGGGGGGTTGGTGAGAGCGGGCACACACCTCTCTTCTTTTCTCAATGGTAATTCGACTGATGATTGAGACCATTTCGGAGAACACCCTTTATCAAGAGGTACTTATATCTTCCTAAAGGGTATTATCCAAAAAGAAAAGGTATCAAGGTGTCGGGACACCATGCCACCCTTGGGCAACACACTAGGGGACTCCTGTGCTAGATACTGACCCTGGGACCTTCTGCGTGTAAAACATGTGCTTTACCACTGAACAATGGCTAATATCTCCTTTTTCAAAATAAAAGAGGAGCTGGGAATAGTGAGCCAGGGGCTAAGAAACTGTGAGCTAGCTCACACTAACTCAGCTTAGAGGGAACACTGGGGGACACCATGCCACCCATGGGCAACACACTAGGGAGCCCCTGTGCTAGATACTGACCCTGGGACCTTCTGCATGTAAAACGTGCTTTACCACTGAACAATGGCTAATCTCTCCTTTTTCAAAATTAAAGAGGAGCTGGGAATAACAGCCCAGGTTTTTTTTAAAAAAAAACCCTCAGAGGTAGCAATCCTATGCAGACCTAGTTAAGTGTGCGAACTCTAATCTGGGAGAACCGGGTTTGATTCCCCACTCCTTCACTTGCAGCTGCTGGATGACCTTGGGCAAGCCATAGTTCTGTCAGAGCTGTTCTTGAAAAAGAGCAGTTTCTGTCAGAGCTCTCTCAGCCCCACCTACCTCACAGGGTGTCTGTTGGGGAGAGGAGAGAGGCCGGTGGGCACCCAATGAGAAAGTTGGGCTTAGGAAGGCGAGAGCGGAAGCTGCTGTGGGACTCAAATTCTGTCCTCTCTCTTGTGCAGGTGCTCTCCCTCACTCTTCCCTGTCTGTTGTGGGGCAGGGATGGGAAAGGAGATTGTAAGCCGCTTTGAGACTCCAAGTGAAGGGCAGGGCATAAATCCAATCTCTTCCTCTTCTTCTCTCAATGGGGCTTACTCCCAGGGAAGTATTCTTAGGGTTACAGCCCGAATCCCTTCTGAAATTTCCAGAAGACGAAAGGAAGAAAAGGCCAGTATACTATTCATTCTTTTGCACGAACACTGCAAAGTGCTACTGGCCTGCATATTCTGCAGACAAATCTCGACTGTCTACCATTGCCACCTTTCTCTGACCCATTAGCGATCAATTAACTAATTAAAAAGGTTTGCCCGAAAGCTAAAATCGAAGGCTAAACAATTATGGGTCTCCTCTTTCCAAACGAGAAAGGGAAAAAAATCTTCCTCCTTAAATAACCTTTTGGAACCTAGGTTTTAAAAGAACTTGCTTTTTAAGCCGAAGCTCATTAGGAAAAGTATTTAAACAGCCTTTGAACAGAACATGTCTCTCTGTAATAATGATTTACCTTTCAAAGTCACTGAGAAGGAGAAAGCTGAAAGGCAACAGGCCTAGACTGAAGGGGCTCTCCTCCTCCCAGGGGCAATCATAGCCATGGGGCATCCATGACAGCTGCCCAAGATCCTGTGGGGGTCCCAGCTGGGAACCCCTAGTAATGATGCCAGGTTGCTCCTGGCAACCAGCGAGGGATGGTGGGGACTTACCGGGAGCTGCAGGGAAGCCCAGCCGATGTCCACATGACCCAGACGTTATATCCTCATGTCTGGGGCATTGGGACAACACTCTGGTATTTGGGTAAAAACTCTATGGTAAATTTGGCTTCCACCATAGAGTTTCTGCCCAAATACCAGAGCATCACCTCGACATCCCAGATGTGATGACATCACTTCCAGGTCACATGGACAGTGATGTAGACACATTGCTGCACATTGGATGGTTCTCCCTCTTTTTCTGAGTACGCCCCCCCTCCCCGCTGGCCAGCTGATCAGCAGCAGGTAGGTAGGGCCTGGCAGCGGGGGACCCCCGCCTCCACCAGGTGATCTGGCAGCCCTAGTCCCTACCCACCCTGCAGCCAGCTGCCCAAACTACTGCTGCGAAGACCCTGCTGCAATCGGCTCTGCATGAGGCAGCGCAGGGAGAGCTGGTTCAGCTGCCCCCATGGGTGGAGCTATTCTTTGCCCCTGCAGAATCATGAGAGGAGGAAGAGTCCTGGGTGGGGAATGGTAAGGAAAGACTGACTGTGGATCCTTCAAAATTCCGTTTGCCGATCAGGAGCTCAGAAAGATAACCGAGGTCTTCGCATTGGCCAATGAGCCAGTCCTCTGGCGACTGAGCCGGGTGGCGAGTCTGGATTCGACTGCTCTTCGTTGGAACTGGCTGCTTTCCCTGGCTGCCAATGTTATTCTCTCTATTCAGCCTGGGTAGGAATTTAGCCTTCATTCTCTAAGGTTACCGCAGTCAGAGCTTTCACTGCCTGTTTGCAGAGCACAAAGGCACAACCTGGACACAGATTGCTCCTGCCTTCTATTTATTCTGCAGATTAGCATTACCGGGTCCTTCCACCCAGCCAGCCCCGATGGGCACCAGCTGCCTCTGCCGGCTGCAATACGAAACGGCTTGCTCAGCTGCAGAGTTATCAAACCGGGGTTCTGCTTGTCGTTTTCAGATTTTGTCGGTGGTGGAAAGTGCCATCGAGTCACGAGCAAGAGACATGCAGAGGTGGCCTGCCATTGGCTGCCTCTGTGCCATGACCCTGGACTTCCTTGGAGGTCTCCCATCCAAATACTAGCCGGGGTCGAACCTGCTTAGCTTCCAAGAACTGGCTAGCCTAATTTTAAGCACCTGGTTTTCAGGCACCCTCTGTGATCGCGGGCTCAGCCTTGATCTGGGTGGCCCAGGCTGGCCCATCCCCATCAGATCTCAGAAGCTAAGCAGGACTGGCCCTGGTTAGACTTGGAGGGGAGACTACCAAGGAAGTCCAGGGTTGCTATACGAAGGCAGGCGACGGCAAACCCCCCTCTGGCCTTGAAGCCCGTACGGGGTCACCGTAAATCAGCTGTGACTTGATGGCCCTTTGCTCCATCCGCCACAGTTAAGTAGCAATCAGTGTTCCCCTTAAAGTGTGCTGGGGTGCACTGGTGCACAAATTTTTGGCTGAGTGCAGAGTGACGGAATTCTCTCCTGCTTCCTTCTTGTGGGGAAGATACAAAGCCAAGCTCTCCATTGGCTGAGGTCTTCTCCCCACTTATCCTCCTTTGGGGAGGAAGGGAGGGGAAGCGAAAGAGTGAGGGAGAGCACCTGCACAAAAGAGAGGACAGAATTGGAGTCCCAAAGCAGCTGCAGCTCTCGCCTTCCTAAGCCCAACTTTCTCATTGGGTGCCCCCCGGCCTCTCTCCTCTCCTCCCCCTCCTGCCAGCTGCTCACTCTCCTTGCCTGCTTAGCAGCCGGACAACTTTCTGCTTTGTTGGGAAGTTCTGCCCTCAACCCTCCTTCTGTTTTTTTGCTTTCAACACTAGAGATGTTTTGCAAAGGAAGAAGAAGAGGAGGAGGAGGAGGAAATCAAACCCAGTTCTCCCAGATTAGAGACCGCGCACTTAACCACTACATCAAATTGGCAAAGGAGGACAGGAAAATGGCATAGATCCAGGGAGGAAGCAGCAGGGGGTGTCTTCCACTATCTTATGCAGCTGCCCTCAAAGGCACCCCAGACAGAGGAGACCTGGACCGCGCACTTAACCACTACATCAAATTGGCAAAGGAGGACAGGAAAATGGCATAGATCCAGGGAGAAAGCAGCAGGGGGTGTCTTCCACTATCTTATGCAGCTGCCCTCAAAGGCACCCCAGACAGAGGAGACCTGGACTGGAAGCCAAGAGCCACTTCTCTGGAAACCAACAGGTGGAAAGAGAGCCAGCCACTAAGCTTTGGGGGTGGGGGGGAAGTACGCTCCTGTAGGGTGATGCAACAGATCTCAGCACGCCTAGCTACTCGAGAGTAAAGTTTTTGTAACCTTAGGCTCTTCATGTGAAATTTCATTTTTTTTTCAGCTAGTTATTTTGTTTTGTTAACAAAACACTCCCTTCGGGGTCGCTCCCCTCCCTTCGTATCTAGTTGACAGCCTTTTAGTTGTTCCAGGTAATGCCTGTTTTCACATACTTTGCAGGCAAACTTTCTCATCTGTTGCTGTTCCTGAACATGCTGAATGATGAGTGGTGGGAGTTCATGCTTTTTGTGAATTAGTCTGTTTTGCTACCTGATGCCTTTGGCTTTGGAAATGCACTTAAAAGAAAACGTTCAGTAATGTTTCCAGTCAGAGCTTTGTGAGGTTTCAGGAAAGCTTTCCTTCCCTCCGCAGCTGTCTAAGCCAAATAACTCTGTTTTGGAAATGTTCTGTTTTTACTTCTGCAAAGGCTAGCAAGGGGGCCTGGCCAGTAGGGACACTGTGCTTGTTCCTTTTGGAAGGGAAAGAAATTGGTATTTGTTTCTGTTGTTCTATGTGGTCTTTAAAAGTTTCTTACCTTAGTAATGGTTCATGGTACTAACGTATCCCTTTGTTTTTCTTTAGCCTCTAGCAGAAATAACATAGGTTGTGGCAGTTCTTGACACTGAATAACCTTTTGGAACCTAGGTTTTAAAAGAACTTGCTTTTTAAGCCGAAGCTCATTAGGAAAAGTATTTAAACAGCCTTTGAACAGAACATGTCTCTCTGTAATAATGATTTACCCTTCAAAGTCACTGAGAAGGAGAAAGCTGAAAGGCAACAGGCCTAGACTGAAGGGGCTCTCCTCCTCCCAGGGGCAATCATAGCCATGGGGCATCCATGACAGCTACCCGGGATCCTGTGGGGGTCCCAGCTGGGAACCCCTAGTAATGTTGCCAGGTTGCTCCTGGCAACCAGCGAGGGACGGAGGGGACTTACCGGGAGCTGCAGGGAAGCCCAGCCGATGTCCACATGACCCAGACGTTACATCCTCATGTCTGGGACATTGGGACAACACTCTGGTATTTGGGTAAAAACTCTATGGTAAATTTGGCTTCCACCATAGAGTTTCTGCCCAAATACCAGAGCATCACCTCGACATCCCAGATGTGATGACATCACTTCCAGGTCACATGGACAGTGATGTAGACACATTGCTGCACATTGGATGGTTCTCCCTCTTTTTCTGAGTACGCCCCCCCTCCCCGCTGGCCAGCTGATCAGCAGCAGGTAGGTAGGGCCTGGCAGCGGGGGACCCCCGCCTCCACCAGGTGATCTGGCAGCCCTAGTCCCTACCCACCCTGCAGCCAGCTGCCCAAACTACTGCTGCGAAGACCCTGCTGCAATCGGCTCTGCCTGAGGCAGCGCAGGGAGAGCTGGTTCAGCTGCCCCCATGGGTGGAGCTATTCTTTGCCCCTGCAGAATCATGAGAGGAGGAAGAGTCCTGGGTGGGGAATGCTAAGGAAAGACTGACTGTGGATCCTTCAAAATTCCGTTTGCCGATCAGGAGCTCAGAAAGATAACCGAGGTCTTCGCATTGGCCAATGAGCCAGTCCTCTGGCGACTGAGCCGGGTGGCGAGTCTGGATTCGACTGCTCTTCGTTGGAACTGGCTGCTTTCCCTGGCTGCCAATGTTATTCTCTCTATTCAGCCTGGGTAGGAATTTAGCCTTCATTCTCTAACGTTACCGCAGTCAAAGCTTTCACTGCCTGTTTGCAGAGCACAAAGGCACAACCTGGACACAGATTGCTCCTGCCTTCTATTTATTCTGCAGATTAGCATTACTGGGTCCTTCCACCCGGCCAGCCCCGATGGGCACCAGCTGCCTCTGCCGGCTGCAATACGAAACGGCTTGCTCAGCTGCAGAGTTATCAAACCGGGGTTCTGCTTGTCGTTTTCAGATTTTGTCGGCGGTGGAAAGTGCCATCGAGTCACGAGCAAGAGACATGCAGAGGTGGCCTGCCATTGGCTGCCTCTGTGCCATGACCCTGGACTTCCTTGGAGGTCTCCCATCCAAATACTAGCCGGGGTCGAACCTGAGGGTGTGTGGCCTTATGACACACTTCCGGTGATGTCAGGGGGTGTGGCCTTATGACACACTTCCCGTGATCTCAGGGGGTGTGGCATATGCTAATGAGTTATGCTAATAAGTTCCCCCAGCTCTTTTTCTATGAAATGACCCCTGGAGACTACCAAGGAAGTCCAGGGTTGCTGTACGGAGGCAGGCAACGGCAAACCCCCCTCTGGCCTTGAAGCCCGTACGGGGTCACCGTAAATCAGCTGTGACTTGATGGCCCTTTGCTCCATCCGCCACAGTTAAGTAGCAATCAGTGTTCCCCTTAAAGTGTGCTGGGGTGCACTGGTGCACAAATTTTTGGCTGAGTGCAGAGTGACGGAATTCTCTCCTGCTTCCTTCTTGTGGGGAAGATACAAAGCCAAGCTCTCCATTGGCTGAGTTTTGTTAACAAAACACTCCCTTCGGGGTCGCTCCCCTCCCTTCGTATCTAGTTGACAGCCTTTTAGTTGTTCCAGGTAATGCCTGTTTTCACATACTTTGCAGGCAAACTTTCTCATCTGTTGCTGTTCCTGAACATGCTGAATGATGAGTGGTGGGAGTTCATGCTTTTTGTGAATTAGTCTGTTTTGCTACCTGATGCCTTTGGCTTTGGAAATGCACTTAAAAGAAAACGTTCAGTAATGTTTCCAGTCAGAGCTTTGTGAGGTTTCAGGAAAGCTTTCCTTCCCTCCGCAGCTGTCTAAGCCAAATAACTCTGTTTTGGAAATGTTCTGTTTTTACTTCTGCAAAGGCTAGCAAGGGGGCCTGGCCAGTAGGGACACTGTGCTTGTTCCTTTTGGAAGGGAAAGAAATTGGTATTTGTTTCTGTTGTTCTATGTGGTCTTTAAAAGTTTCTTACCTTAGTAGTGGTTCATGGTACTAACGTATCCCTTTGTTTTTCTTTAGCCTCTAGCAGAAATAACATAGGTTGTGGCAGTTCTTGACACTGAAAGTGGGAGGGCTTTAGATCCAGAATATTTTGTTTCTGGCTTGAACATTCGTTGGGTAACTACTTACACATTTACAGTATGCTCTCCAACTGTTTAATTCCAACAAATATTTTTGTGTGTGTGTGCAGTGTATAGAGCTACAGAGAAGGGAGATAAACTTTGACAAGACAACTTTGATCTTAAAGATGTGGGGCTAGTTTAACAGTCCTTTGTAAGCTTACATAAGCCCCAGTCACATGGAGAATTTGACGTGCAAAAGGCACGAATGTCGGGCGGATTTTCGGGGCGCGATCACACTGCAACCTTTAGAAAGCATAGCGCACATGTGGCAGTGCGTTCCTGCCCAAATATAGCCCTGGCACTAACGTGTCCCTTTGTTTTTCTTTAGCCTCTATCAGCAATAACAGGTTGTGGCAGTTCTTGACACTGAAAGTGGGAGGGTTTTAGATCCAGAATATTTTGTTTCTGGCTTGAACATTCGTTGGGTAACTACTTACACATTTACAGTATGCTCTCCAACTGTTTAATTCCAACAAATATTTTTGTGTGTGTGTGCAGTGTATAGAGCTACAGAGAAGGGAGATAAACTTTGACAAGACAACTTTGATCTTAAAGATGTGGGGCTAGTTTAACAGTCCTTTGTAAGCTTACATAAGCCCCAGTCACATGGAGAATTTGCTGCGCGAAAGGCACGAATGTCGGGTGGATTTTCGGGGCGCGATCACACCGCAACATCTGGAAAGCGTAGCACACCTGTGGCATCCCGCTGAAGATGCAGAGTTAAAAAGTACCAAGGAAAGAGCACTAGTATCCAGAAAACGTGCGGCACAGGCGGGTGTCTGATCGCGGAAACACTAGTATCCCATGGCATCTGGCTCCCGTCCCATCGCAAACCAGATGTTTTTCGTAAGTGCATGCGCACAAACACGAAACTGAAAGCAGTGCTGCTTCGCAAAACTGCGCATGCACACAAACACAAAACGTTTGTGCGATCGTGCCACACTGCTTCTTTGCCACACTGCAGCATCTCTGTGTGATCGCCAGCTAACAGCCAAAGCACAGAGACTTGGGGGACCGTGTGATCGGGCTACCATGCTTTATTTTGCTCCAGGGGGGAACAGCCACGCCTCCCCCACACACGTTATCTGGCCCGTGTGACCGGGGCCATAGTTTAGTATTGGTTCTCTGTCACTGCTTGGTATCTAAAGTTGGAACTAAACTCATTTAACTCACTTGATCTGTCTTAATCCAGACCAGGGTGCTAAGAGCTACCATGGGCCACAGACAAAGGCTGGAACCCCAACTATCGTAAAATATAGTTTTAAAATGTTTTTAAATGTAGGCTCACTCACAACTTTTATGTTAGTAGCTCACGAAATAGGATTTTTGCTCACAACACTCCACAGCTTAGAGAGAACATTGGAATGCTTTAACATAAACAACTCCCACATGACAGTTGATTGTCCTACAGACCTTATGAAATGGCTATACCATATCAGCCAGGGAAATTCTGAACTTACTCTTAGCAGCAATTTGGGAGGAATCATGGAGCAATTTATTTCTAGTTTTTCATTTTGATACGGCTACAGTCTGTGCTGTAATTAAACAATATATTAAAACGTGTTTAATTGTATTATCAATTAATGTCTCTGGACTCTTTAAGAAAAAATAAATAAAACTCATAGACTAGATGGCAGCATGGCCAAGTTCCATGGTATGGGCATAAACAAAACACAGCCACCAACATCACCGTCTTTTCAGTCTTAAGGGAGATGGAAATCAAATTACAGTATTTTAAATTGAAAGAACACGTCTAGACACTTTCTCTTGTGAAAGTCAGAATGGAATTGGGAGATTCGTGAAAATGAATTCCTGAGACTGAGAAAATAATTCAGGATGGTTCCAGCTGCGTTACTGTCCCTGAATTTTGTGCAGCAACCACACACCTATACATACTTTTACTGTTGTTGTTGAAAAGCCAACTTGGGTGAAGTATTCCCACAGAAACAGTCCACCTAGAAACCTGGGGACAACATTTTAACATAAGAAGAGTCATGCTGGATCAGGCCAATGGGCCATTTAATCCAACCATCTTGTTTCCCAGCTGTCCTCAAAAGCCGTGAGAAGAGGCTAAAGCCTGCCCCCAGGAACTGGCATTTAAAGGTATGCTCATCATGTGATGCCCCTCAGTTCTCAAGCTTGGGGGAGGGGGGAAAGTTCCCTCTGTTCCCTTTCTCCGCACCATTTATTTATTTGAAGAACAGTTGGTTTTTATACTCGGCTTTTCTCTACCGTAAGGAGTCTAAAACCAGCTTACAATCACCTTTCCCTTCCTTTCCCCACAACAGGCACCTTGTGAGGTAGGTGGGGCTGAGAGAGCTCTGAGAGAGCCGTGACCAGCGTTCCCTCTAAGCTGAGTTAGTGTGAGCTAGCTTACAGTTTTTTAGCCTTCGGATCACACATTTTTGTCTTAGCTCAGGAAGGGATGGCTCCAGAGCAAACTAATTTATGCAGCAGACAAATCACTCACTCAAAACTTTAATGCCAGTAGTTCATAAAGCAGAATTTTTGCTCACCAGACTCCACAGCTGAGAGGGAACACTGGCTATGACTGGCCCAAGGCCACCAGCAGGCTTTCTGTGGAGGGGAGGAGGAGGGAATCAAACCCGTTTCTCCAGATTAGAGTCCACAGCTCTTAACCATTACACCATGCTGGCTTGTTTGTTTTTTCTTTGTTGGTTTGTTTACTTCATTTACTCATGAGACTTTCTCATTGAATCTCAAGGTGGACTGCGAAATATAAAAATCAACTCAAACGAGTAGCAAATCCCTCCAATAAACAATGCATTAGGACTAAGATTACTGAACTGGAAAGCATTAGAACACAAAAAGAACCCTGCTGGGTCAGAGCAGTGGTTCATCTAGTCCAGCATTGTGTCTCATACACTGGCCAACCAGTTCCTCTGGATACAGCAATTGGATAAAATGCCATACAGCATGTATCTCAGCCCAATACCTTTTTGCTTTTTCACAAGTCCACCACACATGATAAAACGAGCCCTCTACTTTTTTACACTTCCAACATTTGTTCGACCTATTACTATTCATGTTAGCAATCTTTTTGGCGTCTTATACCATCTATACATCATCTTATAACAATTTTCCTTTAAGTTATTACACGTGGATATTTTCATCACATTTTCCCACAAATATTCCCAAGATGACATCATTATCACACCATTTATTCATTTGAAGAAGAACAGTTGGTTTTTATACCCTGCTTTTCTCTACCCTAAGGAGTCTAAAAGCAGCTTACAATTACCTTTCCCTTCCTCTCCCCACAACAGGCACCTTGTGAGTTAGGTGGGGCCGAGAGAGCTCTGAGAGAGCCGTGCCAAGCGTTCCGTCACCCAGCTGGCTTCATATGGAGAAGTGCGGAATCAAACCCGGTTCGGCTCACACCTTTTTGTCTTGGCTCAGGAAGGGATGGCTCCAGAGCAAACTAATTTATGCAGCAGACAAATCACTCACTCAAAACTTTAATGCCAGTAGTTCATAAAGCAGAATTTTTGCTCACCAGACTCCACAGCTGAGAGGGAACGCTGACTATGACTGGCCCAAGGCTTCCTGTGGAGGGGAGGAGGAGGGAATCAAACCCGTTTCTCCAGATTAGAGTCCGCAGCTCTTAACCATTACACCATGCTGGCTTGTTTGTTTTTTCTTTGTTGGTTTGTTTACTTCATTTACTCATGAGACTTTCTCATTGAATCTCAAGGTGGACTGCGAAATATAAAAATCAACTCAAACGAGTAGCAAATCCCTCCAATAAACAATGCATTAGGACTAAGATTACTGAACTGGAAAGCATTAGAACACAAGAAGAGCCCTGCTGGGTCAGAGCAGTGGTTCATCTAGTCCAGCATCCTGTCTCATACACTGGCCAACCAGTTCCTCTGGATACAGCAATTGGATAAAATGCCATAGAGTCCACACACACACACACACATCAAAGCATCCATTTTCTCCAGGGGAACTGATCTCTGTAGTCTGGAGATGAGCCGTAATTCCAGGGGATCCCCAGGTCCCACCTGGAGGCTGGCACCTCCACAAGGCTCCCTTCATCAGATACCAATAGGAATGGAGATCCCTGAGTCCATATATCCCAGTCTGGAGGGGTATTGCTAAGTCAGAATGCAGAGTTACTCCTTTCTATGCACCAACCCTCAGGCTGAGACCATACGCACAATTAGACCTGACATAGGTGTGAATGCCAGTCAGATTTAAACGGCGCAATCAGCAACATCTGGGAAGCGCCCTGCAGCCATTGGGAACCTGTTCTGCTCCTCCACAGAAGAAGAGTTAGACACCAGAGAAAACCTGGTAGTAAATGGGTTGCGATGAGCCACGGATGGACTTTCCCCTGTCTGATCACTCCAGCGCACTCTCATGGCATTGGGATGGTCTGATCAGGCCATCCCGACTCCATGCCATTGTTTTTTTCCCACCCTTCACAGTATGCACATCATTGCAAACTCCATAGGGAGCCCTCGGTGTGGAGGTGCAATTCATCGATCCCTCATTTAAGCTCATGGGGGAAAAATGGCACAAAAAAAGACTCACCCGCAGTTGTGTCTGATCACACAATGACGGACTGAACCCGCAGCTTCAAAGGGAGGTGTGATCATGCAAGGTCAAATTCCTCTGGAGGAAATAGTGTCACTCCCCCCACACACTTTTTCTGGCGCATGGGGCTGCAACCATAGACTCTATTCCTACTTGTCTCTGACAAAGGCAGCTTTAGTTGTTGTAGATTTTCCGGGCTGTATGCCTGTGGTCTTGGTAACAATGCCAAGACCATGGCCATACAGCCTGGAAAATCTACAACAACTAATGCCTTCGACAACAAAAGCAGCTTTCTTGAAAGCTTACGTCCCAAAAATCTTCTTGTTCTCTAAAGCGCTCCTGGAACTAAATCAAGGCTTTAAAACAGGATCATTAAAACCACCCCATCCCCTTATTAAACATCTAACTTGCACTCTTTTGATCTTGCTTTGTTCTCTAACTATTTTGGGGACACCTTTTTTGCCTTGACTACCAACCCTGGACTTCGAAAATGGCAAGAAACATGCAGTCTAAATAAGAGGGCAGGAAAATAAATGCAGTTTTAAGAATGTGGCTCGGACCGTCTCGGATGAATAAGTTTGGTTCGGGCAGACTGAAAAGTGGCTTCTATTGAAGTAAGAGACTGATCAGCGATACCAAAAAGAGCCTGAGGTTCAAGTGTCGCAATTCATTTCATGCGCTAGTTATTGCATGATGAATTAATAACGGTTTCATAGATACGGTGTCTTCAATATATTTTTTTAAAAGATTGCATCAGCACTTTAATTAAGAGAAGAGGAAAGACGATTCGAGGTGCTCGTCATTCCAGGGAAATCAAATGGTGAATTCAGGCAAATACTGCTGACAGTTTTAAGATCAATTTCCCCCCCTTTCTCTCTCTCCCCCCCCCTTTAAGATTGGAAAGATATCTATCTGTTTATTCATTTATAGCCACCTTTCTCGTGGTGGATTATGAACTATAAAAAGATGCAGTCAGATGCAGTGAGGCATCCAGTGAGCAATGCAAGAGGACTGGGATCATAGAAGGGGGAGACAATGCAAGCAACAAAGTGTTTGAAGCCCAGTATATTATAAGAGGAAGAAGAGGTTGGATTTATACCCCGCTCTTCACTCGGGAGTCTCACAGTGGTTTACAGTCTCCTTCTCTTCCTCTCCCCATAACAGACACCCTGTGAGGCGGGTGGGGCTGAGAGGGCTCTGAGAGAACTGCTCTTGAGAGAACTTGTGACTGACCCAAGGTCACAACAGCAGCTGCATGTGGAGGAGTGGGGAATCAAACCCGGTTCTCCCAGATTGGAGTCCACACACTTAACCACTACACCAAACTGGCTCTCATAAACAGTGTTGGAGGTGGTAGAAGGTGCGATCCGGTTACAACCGACTTAAGGGGGCCCCTCATGGGGTTTTCAAGGCAAGAGGTGAGTAGAGGTGGTTTGTCATTGCCTGCCTCTGCAGAGCAACCCTGGACTTTCATGGTGGTCTCCCATCCAAATACTAACCAGGGCTGACCTCGTTTAGCTTCAGAGATCTAAGGAAATTGGAGCCATCCAGATAAGCAGGGCTATTTTGGGGCAGGAGCGCACAGGAACAGAGTTCCAGCTGGCTCCCAAGTTGGCCACGCCCAGCAGGAACTCATTAGCATAATAGGCCACACCCAACAGCAGAAACTCATTAGGATTGGCTACATTAGGGGTGTGTGGCCTAACATGCAAAGGAGTCCCTGCTACAAAAAAGCCCTGGGTTTGGACAACAAACAAGGTAAACAGAATAACAAGCAAATGGTGGGTGTGGCTGGATGACCACACTTCTGGTAACATGGGGGTGTGGCCTAATGTGGTAATGAGCTGTGCTGTCAGGGGTGTGGCCCAATATGCTAATGAGTTCTTGCTGTTGGGTGTGGCCTGTTATGCTAATGAGTTCCTGCTGGGCTTTTCTACAAAAAGAGCCCTGCAGATAAGGTCACCATAAACAGTACAGAAAGTGAAGTAGAATTACAAAGGCTGAAGACAATGCTGCAGTGCAGTAATGTGTCTGACATTTTTTAAAAAATCCCACCTCTCAGCCAAATATTTTCCAAGACAGCTAACAGAGATACCCTGTGGTTAAGAACAACAAATAACGTTTTAACCAATAGACCAAGATAGGTAGCCAAGTTAGTCTGTCCGTAGCAGTAAAAAAGAGTAGGAGTCCAGTAGTACCTTAAAGACTAACAAAATTTGCGGCAGGGTATGAGTTTTCATGAGTCACTGCTCACTTCTTCAGATACAGCTAGAATGTGAGTCCATCTGTCCTATATATTGGAAAGTGGAGTGATTTCAGATGCCAAATGACATTAGCTGGCAATTGGCAACAGCAGGCATGATTGAATTATGTGTGGTATGCAGGTGTGGAGAAACCAGCATTGGTAATGAGACAGGAAACCTAGGTCTTGATTCAGTCCAGGCGGATGCATTGTCTTGGGCTTAGTTATCAGTGGCAATTCAGCAGTCCTTTTTCTAATCTCCCTTTGAAATTCCTTTGTCAAATAACTGCTACTTTTCGGTCAGCAACTGAATGTCCTGAAGGGTTAAAATGTCCTTCCACTGGTTTTTGAATGTTTGTTTATTCACTTATCAAATTTCTAAACCAACCTCCCCTTTAAAACAGGGCTCAGGGTGGTGTATAACAATAAAACACATTCAGATTTACAGATTAAAAAACAGTTAAAAAAAACACCAACAAATTAACCTGACTAGATGGTGCTAGGAAACTTCAGATTGTGCTACCGTCTCACAGGGGGCAGGTAAGAAAACAGGAGTGCCAAACAGATGGAGATAGGGCTGCCAAGCCGCGACGGGGGATCTGCACGTCTTCACAGGATCCCTGCTGTGGGGGACAGCGATACGCGTTGCACCGCCGTCGCCAGGATGTGACGCTATGCGTCGCTCTGGCAACGGGACTCCAAACAGCCCCGTTGCCAGAGTGACGCGTAGCGTCACATCCTGGCGATGGCGGTGCAACGCGTATCACTGTCCCCCGCGGCAGGGATCCTGTGAAGACGTGCAGATCCCCCGCCGCGGCTTGGCAGCCCTAGATGGAGACCATCGCTGTCCTCAACCATTAGAAAATTATACTTCTATGACCTGTCAGGTTAAATGCTCCCTAGCTGGAAAGTTAACCCCCAAAATCCCAACTAATAAAGTAGTTAGGCAGGGCTGCATTTTAGTTCCTTCTTTATTATTAAATCTTTTCCTTAATGATCTTGCACCAAACCTGTTTGGAGCTGATGGCCATAGCCCTAGACTTGGTTCCAGACATGTGCCCTTGTTACTTTGTGCAGATGATGCACTATTAATGTCCTGCTCCTGAGTGGGTTTGAAGCGTCTTTTAAGTTGCTGCCTTGAGTACTTGGCAGCTAATAAACTCCAACTGAATAATGAAAAATAAAAAAAAAACTTGTTTTCTCAAGAAACTATTTATATGGGAATTCAAAATTCTAGATATATATTAAAAAGTTTTTATCTCAGCAACCTCTGCATCTTGAGTCCTCGTATTTATATATTCCCTGCCTGCTTAGTAAACCTTTATTCTGTTTTTGAAAGGTAATCTGCCTCGAGTGCCATTTCACAAGGGTTTATAAAACAGGACAGCTCCTGTCTTTCCTTCAAGTTCCAGTATTGGATCTAAAGCCTAAACAAATATCTGTGACAGGGAGGGACAGTTTAAACTTATCAAACAAAGAAGAAATACACGCTACTGGAGGGCGACTGTTTATTTATTTATTTATTTATTTATCATTCGACTTGATATACCGCCCTAACCCCCGTAGGGGTCTCTGGGCGGTTTACATATCAACCCTAACTACGGCCACATCAGTTCAAGGGAGGGGCTGCCTACCGGCACCCTGGTGGAGGCTCGGTGTCGTTCACTTTTCCCGGCTCAGCTTCTTCTTTTGGCTGTGAGATGTCCCAGTGCTTAGGCAGACAGGCGGATGGATGGATCGCCGGCGACGTTGTCCTCAGCCCGACTGTGTCCTTCTGGCTCCGCGCGCCTCCGGATGACGTCACTGCGCCTCCATCCTCCGTCGACGACAGCTGCCCTGCTCTTCCGTTTCTGGCCACCAGGGATCAGTCCCCTTCTGACTCTGCTGCCGCTGCTTGCCGCCTTCAGCGTTACACAGCCTCCTCCTCCTCCGATCGTCTGCCGCTGCTGCTCCGCTGTGGCCGTTGTTCTCGCCATCGCCGTTGCCGCCGCTGCTTCTCCACACACACCTCCATGGGAGGAGGAGGGTGCCCCCCACCCTACTAAGGGTGGGTACCCATTTATCTACTCGCCGATAAATACTGGGCTCCATGGATGAGCAGACCCCACTACTAGTGATGAGCTCTACTTTATTAGTGATTTCAGCAAGTTCAAGACTAAACTCCAGGGCCACAGCCCTGTTTAAATAGCATGCAATTGCCACACCCAAACACACCCCACTCCCAACTATAGGCTACTTACGTAACATTACTTCTTGATTGGTTACTTCCAGAGTCCTGGTGGGCTATTGTTCTTGGGCTCCAAGCTCAGCCAGCCTCTGGTAGAATGGTTCAGTCCCAATACATAACAGTGAGGGGAACTAAAATATTTTTGGTGAGAAAATTCTGCCCGGGTGTTTGGAAAAAGACAGGGGTCTGTCATACCAAGTAACAGTCTGTTGCCCTGACCTGGATAGCCCAGGCTAGCCCAGTCTCATCAGATCTCAGAAGCCAAGCAGGGTCAGCCCCGGCCAGTACTTGCAAGACCTCCAAGGAATACCAGGGTCGTGACATGGAGGCAGGCAATGGCAAATCACCTCTTAACATCTCTTGCCTTGAAGACCCTATGAGGTGGTCATAACTCTTAAGTCAGACCTGACAGCAAAAAAAACTAACAAAGTGTGTTGCCAGTACAAACAACAGTCCAGGTAAGATAAAAATGTGTGTATTCAAGGAGCAATTTGAGGGAGAGAAAGGGACAAAAATGGAAGAGGGGATCCCATAAGATCCCATGAATCCATTCAGCTTGCACAAACCTCTTGCATGAGGGAGTGCATCCTTCCACTAAAGGTCATTTTCTCCACTGGCAGATAAGCAAGGTCCCATCCACTGCCAAAATAAACAAATCAGCCATAAGAACATAAGAACATAAGAGATGCCAATGTTGGATCAGGCCAAAGGCCCATCCAGTCCAACACTCTGTATCCCACAGTGGCCAGAAATACCAGTGCCATCAGGAGGTCCACCAGTGGGGCCAGGACATTAGAAGCCCTCCCACTGTTGACCCCCCCCCCCAAGCACCAAGATGACAGAGCATCACTTGCCCCAGAGTCCCTATCTATACCTTGTGGCTAATAGCCACTGATGGACCTCTGCTCCATATGCTTATCTAATTCCCTTTTGAAGCCGTCCATGCTTGTAGCTGCCACCACTTCCTGTGGCAGTGAGTTCCATGTCTTAATCACTCTTTGGGTGAAGAAGTACTTCCTTTTATCCGTTCTAACCTGACCGCTCAGCAATTTCATTGAGTGCCCACGGGTTCTTGTATTGTGAGAAAGGGAGAAAAGTACCTCTTTCTCTACCTGCTCTTTCCCATGCATAATCTTATAAACCTCAATCATGTCACCCCTCAGCCAAAAGTCTAAGTGAATATTCCCAATATCTATCAGTGGCCCTGGTCACACGAGTGGGAAAATCCGCACTGGAAGGGAGGCATTTTAGAGGCGGAGCTAAAAGAAGCGCGGGAGCGCAATCTTACGGTCCCCTGTGGCTCTGTCCTCAGGCCGTCGACAGCCAATCACACCAGGGAGGCACAGCGTAGCCCCAGCGAGGCAACACAGAAGTACTGTGTTACTGCGCATGTGCGGGTGGCGGATGGCTGCTGGATGCCATGGGCTACCGGCGCATCTCCAATCAGACAGCCACCCGTGTCGTGCATTTACCAGAAGCTACTACCTTTTCCCCAGTGCCTTTTAAATCCACTTCTTCGGGCTGACGGTACGGGTTGGAGACAGGTGCGCTACGCTTCCCAGATGTTGCTGTATGATCGCGCCCATTTGATGTTCCCTTTAATCCATCCATTTTGCAAGGCAAATCCTCCCGTGTGACCGAGGCCAATGATTATCAACAAAGAAAACTGATTAATTACAACTATCTAATTTCACACTGTAGATAATATTAGGAATGTGCATCCAGATATTTTTAATCTCTCTCATTTCACATCAGAAAAACTCAAAACAAAACTAACCAGGGGATTTCTGGTATAGTTTCAGATCAGAAATATCTGTATGCTCGCTCCTAGATAATGCCTAAGTCAGGTCCTCATCTAAACTGTATCTCCAGATCGTAAAGGCAATAAAATTCTCTGGAACATTTTTGTCACATCTCAGATGAATATATTCTATCAGTTTTGCATTTCAGCAATTTTCGTGTTTCATCAATACATTCCTTTACTGTTGCCTTTCTCTTTTGTTGCTGAAGGTATAACTCATGGGAAATTATTAGACTGTCATCTAATAATTAGACTCATACCTACCACTTAAGTTTTATACAGTCTGAATTTCAGTTGTAAAAAATACCACAATTGAGCTCTATATCAAGATGACAGGTGACGCTTTGACTTTGACTGACATTCATATTTACAAATGGGAACTTGCTTTGAGAACAAATGTCTTCAGATACCTCACAGATACCTATCTCAAATTGCTGTCAGTTATGCTGACAACCCCTGAAATTTGCTTCGATCTGATTTGATTAAAGGATTCAAGGGCTAATCAGAGACTGAAGAGCGCCCGAAGGATTTCGGCGTAATCAGCTTGGGAGTGTATTCAGAATTGCTTCGTGTGGATTTGTTACCTGTTTAATCTCCTTGATTAAAATGTGGGGAAAGTATAGGATTTTTTCTTTTAAAAAAACACATCCTTGTTTAGCACGCTTGTGGTTGAAACGGGGACTCTTAATCTGCTTGAGTGACGGCTCCTATTCCAAGATAATCTGGAGTACTGCATTTGTTGCCTTTTCTCTGATTGCTCATGTGCCACTCCACATCTATGTATTTATTTATGTAAATGTATTTACAGACTTTAAAATATTTTTATCCCACCTTTCCCAAAAGAAGGCCCAAAGCTGCAGAACCAATGACAGTCTTCTAGCTACCATCTTCCAGGGGTTCTAAGATGGCCTACTTGGCATCTACTAGAGTCAAGGCACCTCGTTACCCCCAGGAAGGTACATTTGTTACCATCTCCAACTGGTCTGGTTCAGACCAAGCTCTTCCCACAGGGACTAGATTGGGTTCTGACTGGTGGTGGTATGGGCCAAGGACATGACTCTCTGTGTCTCCTGTGCTGCTAATGGTCAAGAATAAGCAAGCCCCTGCATGGTGCGTTAGTGTCCTTCTCATTCTGCTTCCGCAAGCACTAGCTTGGGCAGCTCCACTGGTGAAGTGACACTATGAGTGTGTGTGTGTGTTTGTGTGTGTTAAGTGCCGTCAAGTCGCTCCTGGCTCATGGTGACCCTATAATTGAGTGACCTCCAAACGTCCTGTCATTAACAGCCTTGCTCCGGTCTTGCAAACTGAGGGTTCTGGCTTCAAGACGGCTGTGGCTTTGAGAGCCAGTTTGGTGCAGTGGTTAAGTGCACAGACTCTAATCTGGGAGAACAGGGTTTGATTCCCCACTCCTCCACTTGCAGCTGCTGGATGACCTTGGGCAAGGCATAGTTCTGTCAGAGCCGTTCTCTCAAGGACAGTTCTTGGGAGAGTTCTCTCAACCCCACCTACCTCACAGGGTGTTTGTGGTAGGGAGGGGAAGGGAGTTTGTAAGCCGCTCTGAGACTCCTTTGGGTAGTGAAGGGCAGGGTATAAGTCCAATCTCTTCTTCTTCTTCTTCCTTGATTGAGTCAATCCATCTCATGTTGGGTCTTCCTTTTTTCCTGCTGCCTTCAACTTTTCTTAGCATTATTGTCTCTTCCAGGGACTCTTGCCTTCTCATGATGTGACCCAAGTACAAGAGCTTCAGTTTAGTCATTTCAGCTTCTAGGGTTGATTTGATTGAGAACCCGCTCATTTGTCTTTTGGGTGGTCCACGGTATCCATAAAACTCTCTTCCAGCATTAAAGCACTGTAAAGGTAAAGGTAAAGGTTCCCTTGCTCGAAAGCCAGTCGAGTCCGACTCTAGGGTTGCGGTGCTCATCTCCGTTTCCAAGCCGAAGAGCCAGCGCTGTCCGAAGAAGTTTCCGTGGTCATGTGGCCGGCATGACTAAACACCAAGGCGCATGGGACGCTGTTACCTTCCCATCGAAGTGGTACCTATTTATCTACTTGCAATTTCTTGCTTTCTAACTGCTAGGTTGGCAGGAGCTGGAACTTGAGACGGGAGCTCACTCGTCATGCGGCACACTCAGGTCTCGAACTGCTGAACTACCGACCTTCCACAGCCTGCAGTTCAGCGTCTTAACCACTTGAGCTACCAACATCATCAAGATGAAAAATATAAAATAATGCAGGTACTTAAAAAAAAATTAAAGCCCCAAAGGTCACCACAATAACAAAGCAACTCTAAAAACAAAACTTTCACAAGTATTGAAGCAGGTACATATTTCCCTATACGGCCACATGTGCCAGCTGTGGTCTTCTAGTTGCCATCTTCCAGTGGTTCTCCGCTTAAGGCAGCCCACTATTGGACTCCATTCCTTCTCTACTGTGGCTCCCATCTTGTGGAATGGGCACCCTGAAGAGGTGGGGGTGTGTGATGATAGAGGAATGGAGGATACCTCGATTAAAATTCAAGGAAGCCCTGATCTCAGAGAAAATATTCTTTCCTGGGGATGAAGCAATAAACTCCTCAGATTTCATGCTGAGAGGAAATGAGTTTTCCTTTATGGACACAAATAGACAGGATAGAGATGACCATTGATTAGGGTTGCCAAGTCGACTCACCCCTCAGAGCGGGGTAGCCTTGCCGGCATCCGGGAGGTCTCGATGGGTGCGCACGACGAGCTCGGCCACGCCCCCAACGTCAGCAATGTGACTGCGTCACCTCTGGTGACGCAGCTTCGGGGGCGGGGTTCCCCCCAGGGCCCAATTCCGCCACGGCAGATATCGGGCCTCCGAAGCGGGAGATTCCCCACCCCCCAGCCCCATTTGGCAACCCTACCATTGATCAGTGGGGGACTCCTGAAATCCCTATACAAGACAGGGGGTGCGGTTGATGGGAGATCACAGTTTCAGATGGGGTCTTAATTGCATGTATTCAGGCACACTTCCAATGTCGCAGAAAAGATGCGGGTGAGCCTGGAAGGTATTTGTCTTTGCTGTCGAATCAGAGCAGTCTCTAGTTTCTCCCACCAAAGACTCAAGCTCCATCACAGAGTCAATAGCCATTTACACTAGTCCAGTCAGCACAGCTGAAGACACTGACTGATACTGAGCACAGGAATTAGGAACAGTTTATCCTCGGTTGCATTTCCGCGCAATGGATGAAAGGGTTTTGTGCTCTCGGGGGAGAAATCAGCGTTCGTTGCTACGTGCTCCACTTGAATCTGTCTACAACCAGGCCAGGTTCTTAAAATATTTGCCCTGCATGTGTAAGGCCCACAAAAACACAATTAAACAATGCTACCCTCATAGTTTACCAGGCACTTAACGTCATCATCCCCCTTTTAATCCTGACAGCTGGACAAACATTGTATTCTTTTCCCCTCTTTTCTATTTTGCATGAACACAGTAGCCATAAAACTTCCGTCCAGTGAATCAACTGGAATGAGGTCATTAAGACAGGAAAGGACAGTTCATCCAGTGTGCAGTACATAACCCGATCAGTGGGAACTAAATCTTAACTTCCAGGAAAGCTACTTACAGTGGCAGGGAACAGGGAAGGAAGCCGAAAGCACCTTTGCCATGATTTATGATTTCATTTGAAACACTGGCAAAACCCTATCGAGCTCTGTGGAGGAAATTCAGTTTGGTGTCGTGGTTAAGTGGGCGGACTCTAATCCGGGAGAACCGGGTTTGATTCCCCACTCCTCCACTTGCACCTGGCTGGATGACCTTGGGCAAGCCGTAGTTCTGATAAGAGCTGTCCTTGAAAAAAGAGCAGTTTCTGTCAAGAGCTCTCTCAGCCCCACCTACCTCACAGGGTGTCTGTTGTGGGGAGGGGAAGGGAAAGGAGTTTGTAAGCCGCTCTGAGTCACCTTTGGGTAGTGAAGGGCGGGGTATAAATCCAATCTCCTCCTCCTCCTCCTCCTCCTCCTCTTCCTCTTCTTCTTCTTCTTCTTCTTCTTCTATACAAAAGACAACCCCGTGGTTCTGTCTCTTTGTCACACTGTAACAGGACCAGGGAGAAGAACCCAGATACCCTTAGAATAAGGCGAAACTACCAGTAGAGGCCCTGACCTTGATGACCTAGGCAAGCCCAGTCTTGTCACATCACAAAAGCTAAGCAGGGTTGGCCTAGGTTGCTACTTGGATGGGAGATTGCCAAGGAAGTCCAGGTTGCTATGCAGAGGCAGGCAATGGCAAACCACCTCTGTTTGTCTGACTGAACCTGGATGGCCCAGCCAGCCTAACCCTATCTCATTAGATCTCATAAGCTAAGCAGGGTGGGAGACCACCAAGGAAGTGCAGAGTTTCTATGCAGAGGCAGGCAATGGCAAACCACCTCTGTTTGTCTGACTGAACCTGGATGGCCCAGCCAGCCTAACCCTATCTCATTAGATCTCATAAGCTAAGCAGGGTTGGCTCTGGTTGCTACTTGGATGGGAGATCACCAAGGAAGTCCAGGTTGCTATGCAGAGGCAGGCAGTGGCAAACCACCTCTGTTTGTCTGACCCAACCTGGATGGCCCAGCCTAGTCCCATCTCATCAGATCTCAGAAGCTAAGCAGGGTTGGCCCTGGTCGCTACTTGGATGGGAGGCCGCCAAGGAAGTCCAGGTTGCTATGCAGAGGCAGGCAACAGCAAACCACCTCTGTCTGTCTGACCTGACCTGGATGACGCAGCCTAGCCCCATCTCATCAGATCTCGAAAGCTAAGCAGGGTGGACCCTGGTTGCTACTTGGATGGGAGCCCCACCAAGGAAGCCCAGGGTTGATACGCAGAGGCAGGCAATGGCAAACCACCTCTCTTCGTCTCTTGCCTTGGAAACCCTATGGGGGTTGCCATAAATTGGTTGCAACTTGACAGCACATTACCCACGCACATGTCAGTAGAAACAAGTCAATGTAGGATAGAAGCTGGCTTGTGTCTCATTGACTCCCATTGAGTTCTGTGGAACAAAGTAAGTAGGCTGCAATTTAGGACAGGGAAGGTGGAGAAACCTGCCCCAGAAAGAGGGATAACCAAAGAAACTTTGTGCAGAACACACAGAGACACACAGCACTCCCTTCCATTGAGACTTTTGTTTGTCCATTTGGTTTACATCGTTTACCCTTTCTCCCCAGTGAGACCCATTGTAGCTTATATCATTCTCCTCTCTTCAATTTTATCCTCCCAACAACCCTGTAAAGTGGGTTAGACAGAGAATGTGTGACTGGGCCAAGGTCACCCAGCAAGCCTGCACGTTCAAACCACTACACCACTCTGGCTGCCCTCTTCTACAGTATGTCCTCCCTTTGGCATCAACGGTGGGCATTTTGCTGCACGGAAACAATACTGATCCGTGACTTAAGGGTGGAGAGCTCTGTCAGCCACTGGCAGACCTGTTCAAGTCCCATGCCTGTTTGCAGAAGCTGGGTGCCAGGGGCATGCGTAGAATCTGGCTTCCCTCGAAGCTTAAATGTGGTTTTTTTAACAATGGAGGAGAAAAAGAATGCTAATGGCCTGGTAGCTTATGATGCAACTTAGGAAGGGAAAGCTTAGGTGATCAGAACTCAGGTGCAAAGGTGCTCAAAATGGTCTTGAATCTGAACTTTGAGGGAAAGACTGAAGTGATCCAGTGAGGCCGCTCTCTTGAGTGTTAATGAACAGTTCAATAATATTTAGGTGAATGTGTAGGTCATGTTTGGTATTGATGGTCTCAGCATCCCTGGTGTGAAGGAACCCTTAATATTTCCCACTCTGCTCTTAGCCCCCATGTGGAACAGGAAGAGGGTGCATTATATCCCACCCAGCTACAGATTTGCATGAAGAAACCCCACCCAGGGGTGGTCTCAGTGATTCTGGACAAAAATCATAAGAACATAAGAAGAGCCCTTCTGGATCAGACCAGTGGTTCATCTAGTCTAGCATCCTATCCCACACAGTGGCCAAACAGTTCCTCTGGAGGGCCAACAACAGGGCATAGAGGCCAAGGCCTTCCTAAGTACATAAGAAGAGCCCTGCTGGAGCAGACCAGTGGTCCCTCTAGTCCAGCATCCTGTCTCACCCAGTGGCCAACCAGTTCCTCTGGACAGCCAACAACAGGGCACAGAAGCTGAGGCATTCATAAGAACATAAGAAGAGCCCCGCTGGATCATACCAGTGGTCCCACTAGTCCAGCATCCTGTTTCACACAGTGGCCAACCAGCTCCTCTAGAGAGCCAACAACAGGGCACAGAAGCCAAGGCCTCCATAAGCACATAAGAAGAGCCCTGCTGGATCAGACCAGTGGTCCCTCTAGTCCAGCATCCTGTCTCACCCAGTGGCCAACCAGTTCCTCTGGACAGCCAACAACAGGGCACAGAAGCTGAGGCATTCATAAGAACATAAGAAGAGCCCCACTGGATCAAACCAGTGGTCCCACTAGTCCAGCATCCTGTTTCACACAGTGGCCAACCAGCTCCTCTAGAGAGCCAACAACAGGGCACAGAAGCCAAGGCCTCCATAAGCACATAAGAAGAGCCCTGCTGGATCAGACCAGTGGTCCCTCTAGTCCAGCATCCTGTCTCACACAGTGGCCAACCAGTTCCTCTTAGAGGGCCAACAACAGGGCACAGAGGCCAAGGCCTTCATAAGTACATAAGAAGAGCCCTGCTGGCTCAGACCAGTGGTCCCTCTAGTCCAGCATCCTGTCTCACACAGTGGCCAACCATTTCCTCTTAGAGGGCCAACAACAGGGTATAAAGGCCACGTTGTCTCCAATATGGGGCCCCGGAATCACAGCTACCACCACCCTAGCAGGCCTCCTGCTGTGCTCAGCTGCTACCAATGAAGTCCAAGCAAGGGCTAACTGACACACCCCATGTTAGGCAGGCAAGAGCTGGTGTAGCCACCAGACACTGGCTGCCTAAGTCTCAGATGAGGTGGGCATGTGCCGCCACTGCTTTCAGCAGGCATCATGGGCAGTGGGGCTCTCCCAGCATGGGGCCTGGGCAGCTACCCCTGTTGCTCGTGGGTTAAGACCACCCCTAACACCCCCTCTTGTTACCAAAACTTGCCATCCCGGGATTGCCAGAGAGGAAATTATGTACAGAAAGTAGGATTGCCAGGTCCCCCCCCCCCGGCCACTGGTGGGGGGGCGGGTTTGCCAGATCCAGCTTGGCAAACTCTTGAAGATTTGAGGATGGATCCTGGGGAGGGCAGGGACCTCAGTGGGGTATGATGCCCATAGAGTCCACCCTCCAAAACATCCATTTTCTCCAGGGGGAACTGATCTCTGTAGTCTGGAGATGAGCTGTAATTCTGGGGGATCCCCAGGTCCCACCTGAAGGCTGGCATAATGCCTCCTTCCCTCTACCAGCACGATAAATTATCTGCATGTTCGCATATGCCTTGTTTTTCTGATGATGTTTCTTCAAGGCTGTTTTCTGGGGGGGGAGGGCTGCGTGGCTTTGTTTTCTAAGGCTTTGATGGCTGGAAATATTTGTCACATCCTCTTCTCCTTTCTTTTCCACCCATCTTCTGTGTTTTTCTGTTTATTCAGAAGAGATAGGAAGTGGTTGACAAGCTAGCAGAAGGGCTTTGTTGATAGAAGAAAAATGGTTTGGGGGTATGAAGTGATTGTTCCGGGAACGTCTCAGCTGTTAATTGCCACCTGACTGTGAAATCTGTTTAGGAAATGTTTTTTCCCCTTTCCTAAAAATCTTTATTCTCTCTCTCTTGCTCTCTCTCTCTCCCCCTTTGTCCTCCACGTACTTAACCTCTGGTTTCACTTAATGAAAGCGAGTGGTCGAGCTAAAGCGAGAGACATTTTTGCTCTTCTCCCTGACCTGATATGTAAACAGTTGTTTTATTTAGACTTTGCACTTGATTTGACCCTTGTGTGCTCTGCTGGTATTAAACAGACACAAATTAGAGATGAAGCACTGCCTAACAGGTGAGAGAGAGAGAACACATAGTGATAGACTAACTGAAAGCCATTCACACGATACACAGAGACAAATCTGGTTTTGCCACCCTGGGGCACCCCAGGCTCTCCCTGATCCCTGATAACAGCACCTCTGGGATGCCAGCATTGGTGCCATCTTGCATTCACACATCACAGTTCTAGTGCGCACGTTAAACATCTTGCTGCTGGAAAGTGCCGTCAAGTTGCAGCTGACTTATGGCAACCCTTAGAGTTTTCAAGGCACAAGGTGAGCAGAGGCGGTTTCTTCTAAGTGTGCCTGTCTCTGCATAGCAACCCTGGACTTCCTTGGTGGTCTCCCATCCAAGTACTAACCAGGGCTGACCCCACTTAGCATCCAAGATCTTGACTTCATGACGGAACATAACGTGCTGCCCTATAAGACGAGCTATCACACATGGCTTCACTTCTGATTCCACCCTGACCTCCACCTTACTCAGGGCTTTTTTTGCAGAAAAAGCCCAGCAGGAACTCATTAGCATAATAGGCCACACCCAACAGCAGAAACTCATTAGCATATTAGGCCACACCACGACAGCACAACTCATTCGCATATTAGGCCATACCCCCATGTTACCAGAAGTGTAGTCATCCAGCCACACCCACCTTTTGCTTCTTATTCTGCTTACCTTGTTTGTTGTCAAAACCCAGGGCTTTTTTTTGTAGCAGGAACTTCTTTGCATGTTAGGCCACACACCCCTAATGTAGCCAATCCTAATGAGTTTCTGCTGTTGGGTGTGGCCTATTATGCTAATTAGTTCCTGCTGGGCGTGGCCATTTCGGGAGCCAGCCAGAACTCCGTTCCTGTGCGTTCCTGCCCAAAGGTAGCCCTGGCCTTACTGTCGAGACTCCTCTTGTTGTTCAGAGTAGCAGACTCCCAAACTTGTTGTATTTTAGACATGACTCCATTCATTGGGATTTATAGTTCAAAAGTCATTTTTATATATGGGAACGGATCTGATACTAAATTATTATGTTATAACTGTTGATGTATGTTGAAAACTTTGTCAGTTATTAACTGGCTGGTTTGTAATTTTGGATTCTCAGGACTTTTGCTTACTGTTTTGCAGTTGCTGTATATGTTATAAGTTATACTTGATCTTAATAAACATTTTTAAAACCAAAAAAAAACCCAAACAAGATCTGATGAAACGGGGCTACCCAGGGCCATCCAAGTCAGGGCATTAAATATCACAGGGGTACTCAAATGTAATGCATGAAAGGGTGAAAACCGAGTCAGAATCGAGTAACGAAAGCTGAATCGCTCTGATTGCTCGACACCAGGTCGTATCCAGTGCTTAGTTTGTCAAAAGTAAAGTGGGCAGGCTCATGCCAACCTTGGAACTCCATGCTGGAATCTGCTTTCTTGTCTCAGATATGTTTGGGAGTTTCGATCCCCTATTGGTGAGGATAACCCATTCAGCTGATGTTCAGAGGGCCTGTGTGCCTCGTTTGGACTTCATGTCTTCCACGACTAAGCCACAGAAATGAAAATGACATGAATGCATCATTTTTATATCGCAAGGGGAGCAAAGTAATCAAGAAGATGAGGCTATATGTCATCGCATGGAGTTAGGGCTGTCAGGTCCCACCTGGCCACTGGTAGGGGATGGGGGGGTAGGGTTGCCAGATCCAGGTTGGGAAACTTCTGAAGATCTGAAGGTGGAGCCTGGGGTAGACAGGGACCTCAATGGGGTATGATGCCATAGAGTCTGCCCTTCAAAGCATACATTTTCTCCATGGGAACTGATCTCTGTAGTCTCAAGATGAACTGCAATTTCGAGGGATCTCCAGGTCCCACCTGGAGGCTGGCATCCCTACATGGATTGAGACTGGCTCTCCTGAAAAGTGGTTCCTTCCACGACCATAGAAAATACAAGTTGGTCAGATTGAATACATATAGCACATCAATGCATTGTTTGTTGGGGGGACATGAATACACGTCTCATGAATCCATGAAGCTGCCTTATACTGAATCGGACAATTGGCCCATCAATGTATGTCAGCATTGTCCATTCAGCCTAGTAGCAGCTCTCCAGGGCCTCAGGCAGAGGTCTTTCACATCACCTACTGCCATATTCTTTAATTGGAAATGCCAGGGATTGAACCTGGGACCTGCTTCATGCTACCACTGAACCACAACCCCTCCCCTGCTAATGACCCCTCTATCTAGCTGCTGCTTTGTGGGGGGGAAAGCTCCATCCCTCCCTCTGGAGCTGGGCAGGATGACTGAATCCCTGAACACCCATTCGCCAGTGGAATTGAGAATAGATGCCATTACCTGGGTAGCCCAGGCTAGCCCGATCCCATCAGATCTCAGAAGCCGAGCAGGCTAGTATTTGGACAGGCGACCTCCAATGCTCCCTCTAAGCTGTGGAGCCTTGTGAACAAAAACTCTACTTTGTCAGCAACTGGCATTAAAGTTGTGAGCGAGTGATTTGGCTACTGCATAAATTAGTTTGCTCTGGAGCCCATCCTTCCTGAGCGAAGACAAGAACGTGTGAGCCGGAGGCTAAAAAACCTGTGAGCTGGCTCACACTAACTCAGCTTAGAGGGAACACTGGCGACCTCCAAGGAACACCATGCTCCCTCTAATCTGTGGAGTCTTGTGAGCAAAGATTCTACTTTGTGAGCTACTGGCATTAAAGTTGTGAGCTAGTGATTTGGCCACTGCATAAATTAGTTTGCTCTGGAGCCCATCCTTCCTGGGCGAAGACAAGAACGTGTGAGCCGGAGGCTAAAAAAACTGTGAGCTGGCTCACACTAACTCAGCTTAGAGGGAACACTGGCGACCTCCAAGGAACACCAGGATTGTGACACAGAGGCAGGCAATGGCCAGCCACCTCTGTTCTTCTCATGCCTTGAAAACCCCACTAGGGGTCACCATAAGTCAGCTGTGACTTGACAGCAGACAACAAGAGGAACATTGAGACCTGGGAGGGGTGGCATGGCAGGGGCTTGTTCCGGGACCCACCCTGCCGGACAGCTGCCACAGCAGGAGACCAACCTACAGTGGGGGGGTTGGAGGGCAGCCCATTCCTCTGGGCATCTAACTCCCCGCCCACCTTACAGCAGGGCAGCAGAGCAGGGGAGGGGCAGCGAATGGTACTGGACTAGCCATGGCAGCTGGTGGACATCCCAGGGAGACAGAAATCACGCTCTCCATAATCTCCAAAACCTGTCGCCTCTCAACTGTCCAGTGGGCAGGGGGCAAGGAGGGAAGGGCGCTCCCAGGCAATTTCTGGAGCAGGGGGAGGATCATGCAGCCAAGCCTGGGGGGAGGTGCCCAGAAAAGGGTTTCCTCTATCCACAGCCACCTGGTCTCCCACTATAATGGAAGACCTCCCACCGGGGAGCCCCGGTTGCTCATCCCCATTCAGTTGAGCAACAAGGAGGAAATTGGGGGGAGGGGGCAAATAGGCATTGCGTAGGCTTGCCAAGTCCCCCCAAGGGGGTGGGGAAACCCCCGCCCCAGAGGCCCATTCCCCGCCGGTGGCGGATCAGGCCCCGGGGGGAACCCCACCCCCAAGGTACGCGACGTGCATGTCACCTGGAAGTGACGCGACCACACCGGTCACGCTGGGGGCGGGGCCACGGTCATCCGAGGGAAAACTCTATGGTTTTCCCTCAGATGGTTGTGGCCCTGCCCCCAGCATGCCTGGCGTGGTCACGTCACTTCTGGGTGATGTGGATGCGGCGCGCGCGCTCCGGGAGCGAACCAGGACTCCCCCGCTCCAGATGAAGGTACGACTTGGCAACCGTAGCATTGCGCCAGCTCCTCCACATCACTTCTAGTCCAAACCCAGAAATGACATCACAGTATCAGCGTGCCGCCTGTTCAGCTGGTAACCCTACCCCTATCAGCGAGCAGACTTTCTTGCATGGGATGAAATATATTTACACATCAAGTTACCCCGATGCCTTGATTATGTGCCCTCCACTCTGAATGTCCTTTTCTCCAGATTTAGCAGTAGTCAGAAAAACGATGTTTCTGTGTATCTCAGGAACAAACCCCGAAATCCTTGGAGACAGGAACGTTAACAAGAACGGGTCGAAGGGAACGCATGCAGTGTAACCAGATCACGTCCTGGAGGGGAAAATTCAATCCCTGTGACTATACATCCTGATCAAATCAAGTGTAGATGGAAAAATTCCTCAGGTTAACACTTCGAAGCAAATGAATGCCCTTGGGTGCTGGGGGATTGACTCCCGGCCTTCTGAAACCTCCTGTCCCTGCCCACCACCCTAGTTTGCACTGCCAAAGTCCTCCCGCATGGTTTTTTTTCTGCAAAACCGCTTGCGTGGTCGGTCTTGCTATAATTGCAGGGCAGTTTTATGTTGATGATGTTGTTAAGAGGCCCACAGCTGCATAACAGACAGCTCAATGACCATTACATTAATGCCTAGTTAAAGTTTTATATCCCATCCCAAGGCTGTCAAAGGATAATGTGTCTCACTGAACGCTGTAATATAGAAAAGGTCAGGGGGTTAGAATAATGGGTAGGGGGGCGGGGACTGAATGCAACAATATCGGATGCTCATCAAGTTTGCTTGCTAAGCAGGGTGGAAGCAACAGCATGGTGCAGTGGGTTAAAGTGGGGAGTGCCCAGGTTCGAATCCCCACTCTTCCGTGGAAGTTTGCTGGGTGACCTTCAACCAGTCATCCCCTCTCAGCCTTACTTACGTCACAGGTTTGTTGTTGTAAGGGTAAAATGAAGGTGGGGAGGAATTCAGGGCTTTTTTTGTAGAAAAAGTCCAGCAGGAACTCATTAGCATATTAGGCCACACCCCTGACTCACCACTCATTAGCCTGTTAGGCCACACCTCCATGTTACCAGAAGTGCGGTCATCCAGCCACACCCACCTTTCCCTTCTTATTCTGTTTACCTTGTTTGTTGTCCAAACCCAGGGCTTTTTTGTAGCAGGAACTCCTTTGCATGTTAGACCACACACCCCTAATGTAGCCAATTCTAATGAGTTCCTGCTGTTGGGTGTGGCCTATTATGCTAATGAGTTCCTGCTGGGTGTGGCCAACTTGGGAGCCAGCTGGAACTCCATTCCTGTGCGTTCCTGCCCAAAAATAGCCCTGGGGTGGATTATATTGTGCACTGTTTTGCATTCCTGTAGTGAGGTATAAATATCTGACTAACAAAAATACAATTAGGAAAATCTGGTGATCCACCATCAGATTGCAGGTTGTTGTATCTTGCCCATAAAAAAGTCATGCATTTGAGAGCAGTGTCCCACCTTGAAATCTCACTACCAACTCACTAGGTTGAGTGGGCAACGAATGACAATTTTTACAGCACTCAAAGCACTTGGTGAGTTCCTGGGGCTCAATGCTAGAGCATCTGCTTGGCATGCAGAAAGTCCCAGGTACAATCCCCAGCATCTCCAGCTGAAAGGGTCAAGGAATAGGTGATGCGAAAGACCTCCTCCTGCGACCCTGGAGAGCAGCTGCCAGTCTGAGCAGACAATACTGACCTTGATGAGCTGCTATAAGTCAGCTTCCTGTGTTTGTATGGATTCACTCTCAGGCTTTGTTATCTCCTCTGTCCATAATACAGTAATAATAAGACTGGCCTACTTTACAGAGCTGTTGCAGAGATAAAGCATTGTGACTAATGAATGCCTTTTGCCAGGCGGAAGCTAATGGGCTGTATCTGGACGTAGATTTCCAATAATGGAAGATGAGAGTATTTCTTCTCTGTCCTCAGTTTGCCCTTTGCACTGTTCCTTAGGACCTCCATCCTCCAGGGCGTTTCCTTAGTCCGTGGAGTAGCGCCTCCTGTGGCCGTGTTGGAAGGGGGGACTGGTGGTCCTGGCGATGGCTGGGTCAACAAAAGGGGGGGGAATGAGGGGCCTCAGATGGGCAGGGGATGGGGTTAAGAGCACCCTGCACATCCCTCTGCCAGCACGCTGCAACTTTCTCTCCCTCTCTCTCTCTTGTCCGCAGTCCCAGCGTGCTCCTCCTCCCCGGCCCCTTCCCCATTCCGCCTTTTATTTTCCTTTCCCCTCTCCCGGGACCGCCCCTCTGCCCCCTGGGCTTGGCCCCGCCCCTCCTTATTTACGGAGACGCCGACAGGGCATTCCCGTTCTTGGCTCTGGCATGCTCCCACCTTTCCGAGCTGACTCCCGGCCCGTCGGCTCCGTCCACAGGACCTTCGTCATAGCGGCTGTTCTGCAAGCCCCGGTCTCGTCACCTTGCCCGGCCGGTGAGCCAAGCATGGAGGGAAGTCGCTGCACCCGTCTCCCGTCCTGGAGGATCGGGTCCTTCCCCTGGTGTGCGGTGGGGGTCTCATCAGGGTCGGCGGGGGTCTAGGGCTCCCACCCCCTCAGCCCACGACCCCCGGAGCCGAACACAGACCAGCATTGCAAGGAGTGTTTTGGGCTTCAGTCAAATGAGGAAGGTGAGAAAGACCTGCTCCCCTAGCAGAAATCTCCTCCATCTGCAGAAATTACAATTGCTTACAACCCACTGATTCTCTTCAGCTAAGTCTTCTGACAATGGAGGAAATCTATTTCAGATTAAAGTTTAGCAGAAGATGGACACTGGATCCAGCTTGGTGGAAGAGAGACATTAGATCCATTTTATTGGGAGTACTTGGAGTACTGGGGGAGGAGAGAGAGAGAGAGAGAGAGAGAGAGAGAGAGAGAGAGAGAGAGAGAGAGAGAGAGAGAGAGAAGAACATCTAGGTATGAATCCAGTAACACCTTAGCAATCAACAAGATGTTTGAGGTATGAGCTTCCAAGATACAACAAATAGGGATGGACATGAACTGGCTGATGAACGGAAGTTCATTGCGAATTCTGGGCAGTTTGCGGTTTGCGAAGTGATGTTCACAAACTGAAGAACCACCATGAAGTTCCACAAATTTTGATACAGTTTGTAGTGGTTCATGGTGGGTTGTGAAGAGCAGAAAGCAGGGCTTTACCCCTGCTTTCTGCTCTTCATGAAAAACAGCTCAACTGTTTGGTTTAAATGGCTGAGCCATTTAAACCCTCCTTTCTGCTCCCCGGGTAAAGCCGCAGGGAGCCGAAGCAGGGGTTTAAACTTTAAATGACTCAACAACGGATACAAACCAGGTTGGTTCAGCCACAAACCACAAACCGAATGGCAAAAATGAGGATCATGCCCATCCCTAATGACAAAGGAGCTTTGACCCTCAAAAGCTCATACTCCAAAAATCTTGTTGGTCTAAGGTACAGCTGGACTTGAATCTAGATGTATGAGTCAGTAGTTGTTGTCAGCACAGCCTTTTCTCTTCCGTATCCATTTTTCTGGGAAGATGAGTTCTACAAACAGCCACAGAGAACACCCATCATACAGACCTGATGCACAATCCAGCACTGAGTTAAATGTGTTTCAGCCCTTTGATCAAACACATTAAACTCTTGGTTGGATTGACACAGCGCTGGAATAACAGAGGGCACTTTTAGGTAACATGGGGGCATCAACTAGGCTTGTGGTCTCTGAGTTGGGAATTTCCCAGAGATTTGGGGGTGGAGCCTGTGGAGTGAGGGGTTGGGGAGTGCAGGGACCTCAGCAAGGTATAATGCCCTAGAGTCCTCCTTCTGAAGATGCCATTTTCTCTGGAGAGCAGTTGTGATTCTGGGATCTCTCCAGGCCCCACCTAGTATCAGCAGCCTCTTATCCTGTAAGGTTCTTGAAGTATGATTGCAAACAATCTTGTTTGGTACATGCAGGGGTCGTTTCGTAGAAAAAGAGCTAGGGGAACTCATTAGCATAACTCATTAGCATATGCCACACCCCCTGACATCACCGGAAGTGGGTCATAAGGCCACACCCCCTGACATCATTGGAAGTGTGTCATAAGGCCACACACCCCGCCCCCAACGGTCCTGGCTGCCGGTGCTGGCCTTGCAGCTCCACTGCCAGGGCCCGGCAGTGGACCTGCAAGGCCAGCGGGAGTGCAAGGAAGCCCCGCAAAGGCCCTCCCTGGCCCCAGGCAGGCAGGGGTGGGGAGAGGCAGGGAGGAAGCAACTTACCCTCCCTCTTCTCCTGCCTCCTCCTGGCTGAATGAGGGCCGGAAGCGGGGTGGCCGGAAGCAGGGGGCGGGGCTTCGTCATGTGCCCCGCCCCCGGACCTCACCCGGGGGAACTGCGATCCCCCGCGATCCCCCCCGAAATGACCTCTGGGTACATGTCCTCCCACCGCTCAGAGATTTCCTCTGCCTCTTTTGTGCTACTGTCTATGTAACAGTTCAGTTCTTTGACTTGGCCCTCTTCCAAGTCTCTTGTGGTGGTGCCAGAATCTATTAAGTTGGGTCTTCCAGTCCATCTCCCTCCTATTGAAAGGATGGGAACAGTAGAGTCAAAAAGCCAATACCCGAACAATGACCGGCTTTGTCAGCTCCCCATAGAAAGACTTTGAGCATTGCTCTCAAGGAACAGTCTCACGGTGCGCATTGTTCTGCCCAACACGTCCAATTGATTCCCCAGTGTCTGATCTTTATCGCCTGGTTTAGGTTGGCTCTCCTGTGGAAAGTAATTGTGTGCCAAGAAGATCTCTGCAATCAGTAGAATTTGTGGCACTGGCACATGGGTACCCAGTGGCCTGAAGCAATATTTTAGAGACTTTCAGGCTGTGGGAAAACATTGTGATTGATTTCTGCAGCAAACCCTTTTCTTCTGCCGGTACAGGCAATGATCGTGAACGTCTGTTATGTCCTGTTTTATCTGACTCGCTTTTGTAGGATGAATGAGCATCGTCGTGCAGATATCTTTCACAATCTCAATACTCCCAATGTGTTCTGAAGAGTGCTTGAATTCAGGATGAGCAAACGTGCCCTGTTCCATACCCTGAAAGCCAGGGAGGTGTAGTGGTGAAGAGCAGCAGACCCTAATCTAGAGAACCGAGTTTGATTCCCTGCTCCTCCACATGAAGCCAACTGGGTGACCTTGGGTCAGTCACAATTCTCTCAGAGCTCTCTCAGCCCCACCTACCTCACAGGGTGTCTGTTGTGGGGAGAGGAAGGGAAGGAGATTGTAAGCCACTCAGAGACTGCTTCAGGTAGTGTAGAGCAGGGTATAAAATCAACTCGTCTTCTCCTCTTCATATATATTTTTGTCAGTGGTCTCTGTTCTTTGCTTTTCAATTGTTGGTTTGCTAGATATGTCCGTGTTGTACATGCCAGCTATATGGCCTTATAACATTTATAGGGAGTTAAATCCTGAGGCAGAGTGTTCCTCTGGCCACAGAAGCTCCTTATGCCAATGGAAAGCTTCACCACTGAGAGCCAGTGTGGTGTCTTTTTAGTGCGTCAGACTGGGACCTCGAAGACCCAAGTTCAAATCCCTGCTCTGTCATGGAAGCTTGGCTGGGTGACCTTGGGCCAGTCACACACTCTTAGCCTAGCGTTCCTCTCAGGGTTGTTGTGAGGAGAAAACAGAGGTCTCCCACATCCTAGTCCGACATTCTAACCGCGACACCATGCAACCTATCTGAGAAGACATCAAAAATAGTTTCACAGTAGTGGGTTTCTTCTTTTCTCGGCTTTTGCTGGGACTCTGCTGCTTGATGCTGGCTATCACATGGACTGTGGTGGTTGAGTAACATTGGATACCGGTGGATTTGACCCCTCTTGAACAAAAAGGGCCTGATTCAGTCCTCAGTTTCCATCAAGCTATAAATTAGCCTTTTCTGACCGGCTATATATTAACCTTGTTCTGAAAGCGCATCTAATAAAGACGAATGGGCAGAACCTCAGGGGTCCACCTTTGCCAACTCCGGCCGTATTCTCATTAGTTTCTTTAGCGAAAGAAATGTTCTTTCTTCTGTAGCAGAAATCCGTTCCTCCCCTGTCCTCCCGTCACCTCCACCCATCTCCTCTCTCCGGCTGTCAGGAGGACTGCATTCTCTCTGCTTCAGTTCTTCTGACCACACTGGTGTCATATCAGACTCTCTTACGATCACTCGTGTTGATAGTGGTCGAGCTTAACCAAATAAATGAATCTTGACCAGCTGCCCACCCTCATGATGATCTGGGCAACCAGCCCTGCAGAGTTATTTCCCAAATGCCGGGGCTCTTGCCAGTGATATTTTTGTGGGCAGCATACCTGAGAAAGAAATAATGTGAAGAGCAGGAGGATCCCTGTCTGTGAATGCATATTGCGGTCTAGGTGCAGAGATACATAAATGATTCGCAGAACCAGGGATGTGATAGCCGTGGGGCATGGGGGAGTGTTTAGCCCAAGGCCCCTGAGAGTGGATCTCAGTGGGGCAGCAGGTACAGGATTTTGCTGTTTGCTTCTGCTGTACTAGCAAAACCCCTCCCTGACTGGAGCAGCAGTAGTTGACATCCAGTAGAAGGAGAAGAGAAGAGACTGGATTTATACCCCGCCCTTCACTACCCAATGGAGTCTCAGAGCTGCTTACAAACTCCTTTCCCTTCCCCTCCCCACAACAGACACCCTGTGAGGTAGGTGGGGCTGAGAGAGCTCTGACAGAAACTGCTCTTTTTCAAGTACAGTTCTTGTCAGAACTATGGCTTGCCCGGGGTCATCCAGCAGCTGCACGTGGAGGAGTGGGGAATCAAACCCGGTTCTCCCAGATTAGAGTCCGCACACTTAACCACTACACCAAACTGGCTCTGTAGTGACCCTGTAGTGACTCCTCCACACCACAGGGAGTGCTGTGAATCCCCAAAAAACAGATATGAGATTTCGTGCAAGATTGATTCAAGAGCCGCTCCCAGCAGTTCAGGTCTATGGTCCATCCTGATCTCTAGTCTTCTGTTTTGTCTATGATACTGAAAGTTTTGTGGAAGGATTTAGTTAGGTTTGATTCTTCGTATTGTTGTATGATATAGTAAACAGTGCAGTGAATAAGGCTTTGTAAATATGTGTGTGTGTGTGTGTGTGTGTGTGTGACTTACATAGGGCTGCCAAGTGGGGGCGGGGGGGCGGGTAAACCCCCGCTTTGGAGGCCCGATTTCCACCGCCGCGGAATCGGGCCCCAGGGGGAACTCTGCCCCCCGAAGCGCAGCGTGGCTGCGTCACCAGAGGTGACACAACCATGTCGATAATGTTTGGGGCATGGCCCGGATCTTTGGAGGGAAAACTCTATGGTTTTCCCTCCAACGATCGGGGCCACACCCTCAATGTGGTCTATGTTGCGCATCACTTCCGGCGATGTGCTGGTGGCGCGCGCGCGCTTCCAGGGATGCCTCCCGGAGCCCAGCGAGGCTCCCCCCCCCGGTGAGTTTTTTTGACTTGGCAACCCCAGACTTACACAATGTTTGGCTCTGCTCAACCCAAAAGTGGTTTTGTAGGTAAACCAGGACACAATTTTGAAATAATCCATTTTTATTGAACACGTGTTAAAGGAATGGAGGGTGCCCAAAATGCACCTTATCTGTGGGCACACAGCTCCTTACTCCACCACTGCCCATAGCCAGATTTAATAGGTTGCCAGGCCATGATGACTGGAAACTGGAAGGAAGTTTGGAGGTGGGGACATAGCGGAGCGCAAGATTTCATGGACCATAATGTCAAAAACTGGCAATAACTAGAGCAACCTCCTGTCACCTCCAGGTTTTCACTGGAAGTGACGTAAAGGCACACGCAAGGCCACCGAGGTCTTTAAATTTTTCCTTCCCCGCCATTTGGGACAGCAGCAGGCAATGGCATCTGGGGGTTGGAGGTTCCCCCACCCCAAAGTTAGTGTAAGATACAAAGCTGCCCTAGAGACTGAACTACGGATCCAAATGTCATCCGTTTGAATCTCACCTTTGCCACAAGCTTACTAAATGGTAGGCAAACCCATGTGGTGTAGACTGCGGGACTAAGACCAGGTTTGAATCCCTGATCTGCGGTGCCATCTGACTGGGTCAGTCGCCTCCAGGCTAACCTACCTGAGAGCCAGTTTGATGTAGTGGTTAGGAGGGCAGACTCTAGTCTGGAGAACCGGGTTTGATCTCCCACTCCTCTGCATGCAGCCGGCTGGGTGACCTTGGGTCAGTCACAGTTCTCTCAGAGTTGTTCTCTCAAGAGGAGTTCTCTCAGAGCTCTCTCAGCCCCACCTACCTCACAGGGTGTCTGCTGTGGGGAAGGGAAGGAGATTATAAACTGCTCTGAGACACCGAGTGAAGGGTGGGGTATAAATCCAACTACTACTACTACCCTTCTTCTTCTTCCTCCTCCTCCTCACAGGGTTATGTTGTGGGAATAAAAGGGAGGGGAGAATGCTGTTGTAAGTCATTTTGGGTCCCCATTGGAAGGACCGGTGGGATATAACTATCTTAAATAAATAAGCCATTCTGACAACCCCATTCTCTAGATACAAATAGTAATGTTTACAGGTTTATTGTAAGAATTACAAAATTGTAACATAACGTTCAAGACTTCTGTATTTTTGTTGTTCAGTCGCACAGTCGAGTCTGACTCTTCGCGACCCCATGGACCAGATCACGCCAGGCCCTCCTGTCTTCCGCCGTCCTCTGAAGTTTGCTCAATTTCTGTATACGTGCTAGTATTATCCATTTTTAGAAAAGTGATGTGTGAATTGGCCCTCAGTTATGCTTCTACTGGCAATGCAAACCAGGACAGGAGCATCAGATTTAATTATAGTTTATTCTAATTGTGAGTCTTTTGTATCCTGACATGACTTTATCATTAAGGATGGGCAGGCCACTCCAATCTGCTTCAAAACTAATCCAGAATAACCGGACTGACTTCCCAGAAGTCCTCTAGAGGCATCGGAGGAGCCAAAGAGCTCAGCTGTAGACCTGACAGTGGTCTGGGGTCCCATTAGAATGAAACAGGGTCTTTAAGCAGATGCCCCCAACGCAGATTTCATGGAGTTCACTGGTATCACCCTCTGTAATGTACCAATTGAAGGATGATCGTCATCATAATTCTGCTTCCCTAAGGTCTTCGATGGCCACCATCCCACAGAGAGTTAGGCACAGTTAATCCTGTTGATTTCAGTGGGCTTAAGCATGCTTAACTCTGTGTTGGACTGCCGCCTCTACATTCGGGCCAAGCCAAGACTGTGTGAGCACCCAGAATAGACTGGGCGCTCTTCCAAGGACATTTCGGCCAACCACAAGCAAACTAAGCATCAGACACCCCGCCAGGGCTCTTGTTCACAAGGCATGGGAAACTAGCAGAGAGCGAAATTCAGGTGTTGGTCTGAAGCAGCAGAACAAAGTTTGAGTCCTGTGGCACCTTTCAGACCAACAAAGTTTTATTCAAAGTGCAAGCTTTCGCGTGCAACGCACACTTCTTCAGACAAATTGGAATAAGATCTCCTCAAGGGCTACTGACAGGGAAAAAAGAGGGTTGGGGGGGGGCAGCCGTTCGGAGGGGCCACTCAGAGCCGAGATGCACCGGGCAGAGCTGAAATTGGATCAGGTGGCCGGTAAGATCAATGGATGGAAGCAAAAGAGCACGTGAATGCCAGAGTTAATGAATAAAGCTAAACCTCCCAAATGTCCACTCGGATTGTCACCCGATTAAAAGAATCTTTGTCAATTAAGGACACGAGTTTTAGTCAATACTTCAGTTAATGAATCGTTTTACATGCATTCTTGCAGGTCAAGGAGGTGTAAGTCCCTATGATGCTCATACCTCACTGAAGCTAAGAGTCTGATCAATGCCGATGGGAGCCCTCCTGGGAATCCCACATATACCTTTCTGGGTTCTGTGGTGATGAAAAAAGTGGGATATTTATCTCATCCCAAAGAGCAAAACTAATAGTGCTGAACCACTAGGCTGCTTCCTTTGTTTTTCAAAGATGCACACACGTGGTAAGGAGCTGCGGTGGCTCAAGTGGTTAAGACGCTGAACTGCAGGCTGTGGAAGGTCAGTAGTTCAGCAGTTTGAGACCTGAGTTGCCGCATGACGGAGTGAGCTCCCGTCTCTAGTTCCAGCTCCTGCCAACCTAGCAGTTCGAAAGCAAGAAATTGCAAGTAGATAAATAGGTACCACTTCGGTGGGAAGGTAACAGTGTTCCATGCACCTTGGTGTTTAGTCATGCCGGCCACATGACCACGGAAACATCTTCAGACAGCGCTGGCTCTTCGGCTTTGAAACGGAGATGAGCACCGCAACCCTAGAGTCGGATTCGACTGGCTTTCGAGCAAGGGAACCTTTTTACACACGTGGTACAGCAAGCATCCTGTTAGGAGAGACAGTCACTCCTGTATATGAGACAAGAGGAAAAGTATCTTCCAAGACAGCCCTTGTGATTTGCGTCCAGTAATGGAAATCATCATCATCATAATCACAATCAGATCATCACCATATTAAAAAATCTGCTGCCCTATCAATCAGGGACAGCTCTTGATCAGCTTAATCAGTATTTATTTGTTAACCAAACTCATTAATTGATTAAACATTTGCATTCTCGGCATCTGGAGAAATTACTTGAACCCTCGGCCTATTTCTTTTTGGCAATTTATCTTGGTGATGGATTTTGTTCCCAGTCAGTTTAAAAATGGTTCTGAGTGTTGCTTCCAGCCCAGTTTTACAGCTGTGTATAGACTGGTGGTCTCCTCTAGGTGGATGCATTTTCACTGTGCCGACAGGCATTTTTAGGTGAAGCAGTTCCGGTCAAAGGCCATAAGGGACTACTGCAGGTAATAAGGGTGTGGAAGGGTGAATGTAATTTAATGGCATTTGAACGTATCAAGCGACCTTATGCAGTCAGACCAACGATTCCTCTAGTACAGTGCAATCTTTGATCACCATCCAATCCCCAGAGTCTTTCCCAGACCTCCCACCTGAGATCCTTTGAAGTGGAAATGCAAGGATTGGGTTGCCAACTGGCTGAAGAAACGTCCTGCCCCTTCAATAAATGGGATGTTATTTAGCAGGTGATGTTATTTACCTTCGTGCCATGAAAATCAGCCCTTGCCCATTTGCACATTAACCCTCTATTAAAAAGAGAAGATATTTTTCTGCAGGTCTATTGGAAACCCTGTTGTAAGATATTAACCCTGAGCTGTTCTTGGGATGTGAAAGCACACATTAAACCACTGGACTGTGGCCATTCAATCTGACCTGGATGGTCCAGGCTAGCTAGATCTTGTCCGATTTAAAAAGCTAAGCAGGGTCTGTCCTAGTTAGTCCTTGGATGGGAGACCACTGAAGAAGCCCAGGCCTGTTAAGCAGAGACAGACAATGGCGAACCACCTCTCTTCTTCTCTTGCCTTGAAAACCCTTCATGGTCACCATAAGTTGAATGCGACTTGACAGCACTTTCCCGTCACCATGGAGACTCACCTTAACCCTGTCAGTCGCGTTTTAAAAAAGGGCAGGGATAAGTTATTTCCCACACCTCCTCCCCGATTTTGTTTGGAAAAACGAATTCGGTTTCTTTGTGCTTTTTTCCCATAATGACCTCCTGACCACCCCTATGTCAGGAAACACTAGATGTGGTCCTACCGTCAGGCCACAGCTTCAGATGGCACATTCTGGGAACCAGCAAGCAGGGCTATTTTGGGGCAGGAACGCACAGGAACGGAGTTCTGGCTGGCTCCCAAGTTGGCCACGCCCAGCAGGAGCCCATTAGCATAATAGGCCACACCCAACAGCAGAAACTCATTAGGATTGGCTACATTAGGGGTGTGTGGCCTAACATGCAAAGCACACTTCTGGTAACATGGGGGTGTGGCCTAATGTGCTAATGAGCTGTGCTGTCAGGGGTGTGGCCCAATATGCTAATGAGTTCCTGCTGTTGGGTGTGGCCTATTATGCTAATGAGGTCCTGCTGGGCTTTATCTACAAAAAGAGCCCTGCCAGTAAGGATGGACACTGGGAGAACAGATCTGCCCCAGAGAGCACAGTCCATGGGGCACTTCTATGGTACAATATCCATTGAGCCAAATGTTGGCCCTGCAAGAAGGTAGTGATGCTCCCAGTCATTTCGGTGAGGCTAGCAAAAGAGCCCTTCCTGTTGAGTTGGGCCTCATGTCAACTTCAGGGAGTTAGAGATGTGAAGGCTACTACTGGGAGAGAGTGGAAATTTTGGGGAGCCATAAAAAGGCTCCTATTTTCAACTTTAATTCTGTCCCCACTTCTCAGATGGCAAAGATTACAGAGACATGCAATGTTCCCTCTAAGCTGAGTTAGTGTAAGGTAGCTAACATTTTTTTAGCCTCTGGCTCACATTTTTTTGTCTTAGCTCAGGCAGGATGGCTCCAGAGCAGACTAACGTATGCAGCAGCCAAATCGTTTGCTCACAACTTTAATGCCAGTGGCTCACATAGTAGAACGTTTGCTCACAAGACTCCACAGCTTAGAGGGAACATTGGAGACATGTGCCTTTAGAACTCATACTGTGCCATCTCGAGCAGAGCTGCCTATGTGTGTAAATGGCCATCAAGTTGCAGCCAACTTATGGGGGACTCCTCCTCACAAGGGCTTTTCAGGGCTTCAGAGGTGGTTTGCCATTGCCTGCCTTTGCATAGCATAGCAACCTTGGACTTCCTCCAAGCACCATCCAAGCACCAACCAGGGCTGACCCCACTTAGCTCCCAAGACCAAGCTAGCCTGGGCCATCCAGGTCAGGGTAAGGAGGAGAACTGCACCGCTCTAAATTCATTGACTCAGAAAGATGTAACTTTCCTTAGGGCAGCACTGCAAAGGTACTTCAATCCCATAGACATGCCAGAAAGTACAGTTTTGTATGCTAATCACGTTATAAATCACTAGATTCGAGCCCAGCAGCGCCTTAGAGACCAACGAGATTTTTAGCATATAAGCTTTTGAGAGTCAAAGTTCCCTTTGTCAGAACTTTGAAGGGAGCTTTGACTCTTAAAAGCTTCCCCACCCCCCAGAGATCATATTGGTCTCTAATGTGCTGCCGGTCTCAGATCTAGTTCTTCTACGGCGCACCCACATGACTACCCTCTGAAATGAGGTTATGTGTTTTATGTTGTTAAAGGCCGCTCAAGAAGTTTCTATTCTATCAGATAGAATTTAATACGTTTCCGTTTCCCCCCAACTTTCCGTTTTTTTCTGAAAGGAATGAGGAAAGGGAAGGGGTTCCAACGGCTTCAAAAGTCACATGAATCTGCATTGTACAGAACCAGACTCTTGGTCCATCAAAGTCGGTATTGTCTATTCAGATTGGCAGCGGCTCTCCAGGGTCTCAGGCGGAGGTCTTTCACATCACCTACTGCCTGGTCCTTTTAGTTGGAGATGCCGGGGATTGAACCTGGGACCCTCCGCATCCCAAGCAGAGGCTCTACCACTGAGCCATGGCCCTCCCTAAGCCCTGGAAATCTTACATCTGTAGGGTACAGTTGCCAGATCCAGGCTAGGAAACTCCTGGAGATTTGGGGATGGAGCCTGGGGAGGACAGGGACCTCAGTGGGGTACAATGCCTATAGTAGGGTACAATGCTTCAAAACACCCATTTTCTCCAGGGGAACTGATCTCTGTAGTCTCAAGAGGAGCTGTAATTCAGGGGGATCCCCAGGTACCACCTAAGGGAATGGCCTGCCATTTGGATTGTGTCCTCCCAGGGCCCCAAAACGTTATGGCTTTTCCTCGTGAGCGCATTGCACTTTGTTATTCCCCCGTTTCTCAACTTCCTGTCTGATGAACCATTTCTGCTCTCATTATGGTAATCAGATAACATTTGATTCCGACGAGTTGACTGCAGCCAGGGCGGCCGAGAGCGGGCGTCAGGGAGGCAGAGCCCGACTTCATCATGTATGCTGTTCCTGCTGTTCCAGGCACTGATTTTGAAAGAAGGATATGATGGCAGGCAACAAATAGCAATTTTTACATCACTCTGGGGGAAAAGCAGAAGTTTGAACTCTTGGCAAATGTTAAAAGACGCAATCTGTGTCCTGGTTGAGTACTATAGGGGTACAGTAAACCTTCTAGCCGGGGCGTAGGAAGTAAATAAAGAGTGCCTCTGCTGCCAGCCCCGCTTTTTAAAGCTAAATTGGGCCAAGCTTTCAATGTAGATTGCCCTTAACAGTGTGCTAGTCAAGACTCCTAATCATTAGTGTTTACAGGGCAATTTGGAACCAAGGGCTTCCTATACGGCACCACAGAGCACCATTAGGCCAGACACCAGAGAGCCAGGATTGGATCTCTCTCAGGATTCCACCCTCTCCAGCCAGCCCCTTTCCCAGGAGTCAGACTAAATGGTACAAGGTCTGCTTATTGCCAGAGACAGACCAAACAATCAGGTACTCTGTTCTCTCCCAGAGGTAGAGCTAAACCACTCTGCCACACCACCAAACAGAGCTACCCACTGGCCCCTTGCTGCGGTGGGGCTACTGGGGGCTCCGGTCCCCTTCTTTAAAGGGCCAGCCCCACAAGATTTTTTTACACACACACACCACTTCTTCTCAAAAGCATTTAAAGGGATCCTTTAAATACTTTTGAAAAGAAGCGGGGAATAGCATGCCCATCTCCCTCCCTCCTGCAAGATTTATTTATTTACTTACTTATTTATTTATTTATTTATAGGTTCAATTTATACCCCGCCCTCCCCGCTACGCGGGCTCAGGGCGGCTTACACGGAGGCATAAGCCAATATAAAACATAGTTAAAACCATTTAAAATATCAACAATACAATAACATTATTATTAATAAAGTGCTCTAGTTGTTCTAACATGATATTCCCCAAGGTTGCGGATTACAACTGCTCTGTCAGTTCAGCGTCATCTCTTCCGGAGAACGCTGATGTTCCTTATTCCAGGGCCAGGCTATGATGGAACAATAATGATGGTAGTGGTGGCTCCTACTCATACACCTGGCGGAAGAGCTCCATCTTACAGGCCCTGCGGAACTGTGCAAGGTCCCGCAGGGCCCGGATGTTGGATCCCCAAGCATCGAGAATAAATCCACGTTTTCAAGAAAAGCAAAATTTATTTCAAAGCGTTGAAGACATACTCAAACACGTTCTTTGTTAGAACTGGGGATACACAGTTAGGTCAAGCATAATAAAGGAACTTCAAATAGATACAGATCCAATGAATTGCTTTCCCGCTGGCGGGCTAATGAAACGGTTGCGCGCCCAGTCCATGGGAACCAGGCAGAACATCAGACAAAACACAGGTGCAGTACTCATGAGAAAAGCAATAGGCAAGCATTACAGCATCTTCTCCCCCACACAACCTCCAGCAGTTATCTTGTGCATTCCAACGCAGGAGCAGGATGATCCCTGAGCCAGACTTGAGCTCTCACTGCTCTCTCCCTGAGGCAAAACTCAAGCTAAACCCTCTCCTTGAGGCAGACCTGAGCTACACTCCTGCTGTGCTTCTGGCCAACATTCCTCCCCCCTTCTGAAAGGTGATTGGAGGTTGGAGCAGCACTCCCATAGGCTCTGCCGAGCGGCTGGTTTAGCATCTAGGTTGATCCTTGGTCATCCTTACAGTGCCCTGATAACGTAAGCCCGCCAACTGCACACTGTTTCCACCAGAGGCCCCTGAGAAGAAGTGAGCAGATTTCAGCAGAGAGAGAATGAGACTTTTGCCAACATTTGAAAATACACCCTTGGATGTATTCAAGATTAATGAACAAAACCCAGCATTTCTTAAGAGCGATGCATTTGCTTTAGCTGGGAACCCACGGTCCACAAGGGAAATACCTTGGTTCCCATTTGGACGAGATGGGCGTACAGCTATACGGCTCTTGCACTGATTTCTTTCAAGAGTAAATATCTCCTGTTGCCATGCCGATGCTAAGCTATTCCAAATAACTATACCAAAGGGTTTACATCCACAGTAGCACGTTAGTCCCATCCGGGGTTTTTTCTTATCAGACACCTTTATTTTTAAGTAAGTGTCCATAATAAATCCATATCATATGTAGAGTCAAAGCACACAGTGGCTGTGCTCACACACACTAAATAATCCATGTTCAATGCACTTTTCAACTGGATTTTGCCACAGAGTTAAGGTTAGGCTTAAGAGTGTGTGATTGGCCCAAGGTCGCCCAGCAAACTTCCATGGCACAGTGGAGACATGAACCTGGGTCTCCCAGATCCTACTATGACCCTTTAACCACTACAGCACACAGGCTTTGTTTGTTTGTTTTTCCCCAGTGACATTAGCATGTAGTCATACCAGGTTTACCACGGAGCATCAGGTTGACAAATTCTAGAATGGAAATTTGTCTTCTGGTTTGCTGCCTGATCCCCGATTCACTCGGCTCAGCCTAGGATGGGAAGCCTATTTTTTCTCCTGGTTCTGCTAGGGTTGCCGGCTTTTATATCTGCAAAAGTTACATACCTTTAAGAGTTATTGAGTCAACATCAAAATTCAAGTCCAGCAACACCTTCAAGACCAACGACAGGGTATAAGCTTTCATAAGTCAAAAGTGAGCTTTGACTCACAAAAGCTTTTTCACCCCTGCTTAGTTTCCAAGTACTAATGAAATCAGGCCAGCCTGGGCTACCCGGATCAGGGCCACAGAAGCTCATACCCTGTGAAACTACGTTGATCTTTAACCTGCTACTGGACTCAGATTTTGTTCTTCTGCTGCAGACTAATACCGCGACCCACTTCATTGTTGTAGTCAACAGATGAAGCTTTTCCTCTCAGAGGATGCAGAGATGGGGGAAGACCTACCAGTTGGTCTTTTTCTTGTTACAGCGTTATTAAAGAATCAGTGCGTCTATCCATCAACAAGGCACAATCCCCAAGCTATCTATCAGAGCCTTGTCTTGTATGAGAGAAGGAGAGGATGCCCTAATAACTTCTTACATTCTTACCTTTGGTCAGGGCTTTTTTTGTAGAAAAAGCCCAGCAGGAACTCATTAGCTTAATAGGCCACACCCAACAGCAGAAACACATTAGCATATTAGGCCACACCCCTGACAGCACAGCTCATTAGCATATTAGGCAACACCCCCATGTTACCAGAAGTGTGGTCATCCAGCCACGCCCACCTTTTGCTTCTTATTCTCTTTACCTTATTTGTTGTCAAAACCCAGGGCTTTTTGCATGTTAGGCCACACACCCCTAATTGTAGCCAATCCAAATGAGTTTCAGCTGTTGGGTGTGGCCTATTATGCTAATGAGTTTCTGCTGGGCGTGGCCAACTTGGGATCCAGCCGGAACTCTGTTCCTGTGTGTTCCTGGCCAAAAATAGCCCTGACTTTGGTGAAAGCAATGGTGGACAGAGAAGACCTCACTGAACTGTGGGAGTAGGCAACAATGAGGCAGAAGCTCCACAAGAGTGAGCATCAAATGATGTGTACTGGGCCCCAAAAATACTACCTTTATATATGTGCAGATGGGCTCTGAATGGACTAAGAGTGAGAGGATAAGAGCCCGATCTCATCAGATCTCAGAAGCTAAGCAGGGTCAACTCTGGCAAGTACTTGGATGGGAGACCTCCTTGGAATACCAGAGGCGGGAGGCAGGGGCAGGCTTTATTCAGCCACCTCTCTGAATATCCTCCAGGCCCCCAGTAGGGGGTCAGTCACCAGAGGTCGCCATGACTTCCAGGTGCACACACACTGACACACGTGCATGCACTTATGAAAAATACAACCTCCCCCCAAAGAGGGTAAGATATCTTGGAGTTGTGGTGAATATAAAAACATATGAAGAGCCCTGCTGGATAAGACCAATAGTCCATCTAGTCCAGCATCCTGTCTCTCAAGGTGGCCACCCAGTTCCTCTGGACAACCAACAACAGGGTATAGAGGCCGAGGCCTTCCCCTGATGTTGCCTCCTAGCTCTGGGGTTCAGAAGCTTAGTGCCTCTGAATGTGGAAGTTCCCCTCAGTCACCATGGCTAGTAGCCATTGATAGACTTATTGAGAGACTTATCATCCTTGAATCTATCTAATCCCCTTTTAAAATCTGTTTATTCCTGTGGCCATCACTACATCCTCTGACAGCAAATTCCACATATTAATCACTCTCTGTGTAAAGTAGTATCTCCATGAAACTGTCATCTCAGTGAGCAGAAGACCTGGGGAAATGGCACATTCTGTGCTAGGGATTATTTGGAAGGGGACTGAAAACAAAGCAAATGGAATTGCAATGCCCTAGACCTATGGTAGAGTCCCAACTGACAGTGTACAACTCAGCCCCATTTCAAAACAGAAATGCTTAGAGCTGGAAATGGTGGTGGGAAAACCCCCTGAAATTATCAACGGTTTATAGAAGCTTCCCCACAAGGAAAGTCTAAGCATTGGGGCCTTTCCAGTTTAGAAGAAAGAAGACTGACAGGAGATCTGATGGAGGTTTATAAAATTATGCAAAGTGTGGAGAAAATGGATGGAAAGAACTTGTTCCCTCTCTTCCAAAATACTAGACCTTGGGAGCACCTTCTAAGGTTGATGGGCCACAGATACATGACGGTCTGAAGAAAGTACTTCATTGTAGGATTCATAGTTAATTTGTGGAACTCCGTACCGTGAGCCACAGTGATGGCCACTAGCACAGATAACTATTAAAAGGGATTAGACAAATTGACGGAGGATAGCAGCATCAGTAGCTATCAGCCATGATCACTAAACAGGACCAGGCAGTGTTTGGAGCCATCCTTAATTGGGATTTCCCATCAGTTCTCCCTTCTCACTGCAGATCTACCTTGTGCCATACCTGGAGGTCCCCAAGGAGCAGCATTTTGTGGAGGTCAGTGGGCTGCAGTGGGAGGGGGAGGCAGGAAAGTTCCAGTTTAGGAGCTGTGGCTCAGAGCATCTGCTTGGTATGCAGAAGATCCCAAGTTCAATCCCTGCATCTCCAGTTAAAAGGATCAGGTAGTAGCTGATGGGAAAGGCCTCTGCCAAAAATCCTGGAGACCTGCTGCCAGTCTAAGTAGACAGTACTGACCTTGAGGGACCAATGGTCTCATTCAGTATAAGACAACTTCAGGTGTTCTTTTTTTTTAAGCCCACAGAGGGGATTTTTATTGCATCTCTCCTTCTATATAATTGAGTAGTGGGTGCCAAAGTTCTAAAATGCACTCCTTTAGTGTATGGACGCTTGAACTGTCAGTCAGAAGACGCTGGCTGGGTTGACTGGCTGCTTTGTGCAGTCCCGCCCAGTGTTTCAAGGTCTTTTGCATATGGAAGCTGATTGGACTTCACTGCATTCCACACCTCAAACTCACCCCCCTCCCCGCAAGGCAGTTGGAATGTCAGTTGCATATGGAACCTTTAAGGTCTTTTGCATATGGAAGCTGATTGGACTTCACTCCATTCCACACCTCATACTCCCCCCCCCTGCAAGGCAGTTGGAATGTCTGGTGGTGTGTAGGTCCCAGGATCATGTTTTAAAAGCTGCCTGGGGAGATGGGGACCTCAGACAGGTTACAGTGCCATAGACTCCACCCTCCAACCCAGCTATTTGCTCCTGGGGAACTATTGTTGCCAATCTTGGCCCAGCACCCATCAAACCATTCTCTTCAACCCCCTGCTGTGCAGCACACTTTCCCCTAGGGTTGCCAAACTCCAGGTGGGACCTGGAGATCTCCCACTGCTACAATTGATTTCCAGATGACAGAGATCAGTTTCCCCTGGAGAAAATGGCTGCTTTGGAGGGGAGACCCTATAACATTCTACCTGCTGAGTCCTTCCGCCCCCCTGCCCAATGCTGCCCTCTACAGAATCCACCCCCCAAACCTCCAGGTATTTCCCTCCTTAGAGCTGGCAACCCTACATTCCCCTCAGTGCCTGTTGGTAGGCAACTAAGCTTGGTCCTGTCACCTACTTTGGCCTTTGGGAGAAAACACATTGGGGCCAGTCCTGATAGGGTTGCCAACTCCAGAAGGGAAATTCCTGGAGACTTGAGGGATGGAGCCTGAAGAGGGTGAGGTTTGAGGAGGGGTGGGACCTCAGACAGGTACACTGCCATAGACTCCACCCTCCAAACCAGTCAGTCCCACATAGGGAACCATTGTTGCCAATCTCCAGGTGAGGGCTGGAGAGCACTCAGAATTACAACTGCTCTGCAGAAGGGAGGGCAGAAGTCAGCTGAAGTCAAAGGGGCAGATAATGGTAGGTTGGTGGCTAGCTGGGAAGGAGATGGGGTTGCCAACTACATGCTGACAAATTCCTGGGGATTTGAGGGGTGGAGCCTGGAGAGGGTGGGGTTTGCAGAGGGGTGGGACCTCAGACAGGTAGAATGCCATAGACTCCACCCTCCAAACCAGCCATTTTGTCCTGGGTAACAATTGTTGCCAATCTCCAGGTGAGGGCTACAGATTACTCACAATTACAACTGCTCTTCAGGTAGCAGAGATCAGTTCCTCTGGAGAAAACAGTGGACTCTGTCATTATACCCTGCTGAGGTCACCACAGCAAATTGACACTGTTTGCCCAAAGCCAGAGCACTCCCCCAGAGCCTCTTTCTAGATCCCGTTGTATTGCTTTCACAACGGGCTTTACTGCTAGTTTTCTATAAACTACAAACTACAACGAAAAAATAGGGAGGGAACATCTACATCTAAGGAGAAAGTAAAGAAACCACTAATAACTAAAACCCCAAGAATAGGATATAATTACATCAACTTATATAAATGTTAGTCTAAAATGCTAGTACTACATTGAACATAGTCGATCAAGCTAAATTGTTTATCTTTTTAACCATTTCTTTTAACTTTTTAAAGACCACCCCAAGAGCATCATTTATGACAAATGCTTGAAGGCACCATTCAGAGTTCTTCAGCCTTCACTTTGTTTTATCTTTTCTAATCCTCAGTTGGTATTCTCATTTAGGGGCAGCCGCCCCCTTTTCTGAAGCAGAGTCCTCGTTGGAAGACACAGAGTCCAAACTTCAGGTGTTCTTAAGGGAGAGATTGTGGTTCCGCGGTAGAGCTTCTGATTTGCATGCAGAAGGTCCTAGATTCAGTCCCTGGCATCTCCAGTTAAAAGGATCAGGTAGTAGCTGATGGGAAAGACATCTATCGATTATTTTATTTATTTGTTTGTTGGATTTATATCCTGCCCTCCCCGCTGGGGCAGGCTCAGGGCAGCTTAGAAGGATAAAATATGAACAAACAATTGTAAACGTCGATAAAACCAGTTTAAAACAATCCACAATCATAAAGTGCTAGCTAATTAGATAAAAAATAGCTAAAGACGGTGGCACAATCATATCAATATGTCCTACAGTCTGCCACGTTTCTCAGCTCCTTGATTGTTATAATCTTGGAGAGCTACTGACAACCTGAGTAGACAATACCGACCTTGAGGGACCAGCGGTCTGGTTCAGTATAAGGTAGTTTCAACATGAATGACAGGCAGGGCTTTTTTTGTAGAAGAAGCCCAGCAGGAACTCATTAGCATAATAGGCCACACCCAACAGCAGACACTCATCAGCATATTAAGTCACATCCCTGACAGCGCAGCTCATTAGCCTATTAGGCCACACCCCCATGCCTTCCCTTGGCTTGCCTGGGCGTCCTGCAGGCAAGCCGGCCCTTGGACAGGCTGGGGAAGGCACGGCGAGGCATTTAAATGCCTCCCCGATCCTTCAAGGGCCCCCCCTGGCACACCCACCTCGGAATCGCCGGGGGGGGTCACTCTCCAGGCCTTCCCTCTGTAGCCAGGCACGCAGAGGTTTTGGCTGTAGTGGGCGTGGCCAACTCTGAAGCCAGCCGAAACTCCGTTCCTGTGCGTTCCTGCCCAAAAATAGCCCTGATGACAGGTACCAGGAGGCCACACAACCGTGAAATGATTTGGCCTCGGTGACCCTTAGGGTTGCCAGCTCTGGGAAATCTCCTGAGATTTGGGGGGGGGGGTGGAGCCTGGGGAAGGCAGGGTTTGGGGACCTCAGCAAGGTACAGTGCCATACAGTCCACCCTCCAAAGCAGCCATTTTCTCCAGGGGGGACTGATCTTGGCTATCTGGAGATCAGTTGTAATGCTGTGAGATCTCCAGGTGTCTCCTGGAGGCTGGCAACCCTCATGGCCTGCTGTAGGCATCTGGGGCATCTTGTATGTTGCTATGGGAAACAGGGTACTGGACAAGATGGACCGTTGGTCCGATCAGTAGAGCTCTTATTTTGCAGCTCGCCGGGCGATCGGCTCTTATCAATATGCTTGCGATGAAGCCGAATGTACTTGTTGCTTGTTTTTGTTTGCCTGACCAGAAAACAAATGCCATGCATCTTTTCGTTGGTGGTGGGGGGGGGGCCAACAAAAGGGACACAGGTCCCTGGAGAGGCGGCGTATAAATTTCCTCGATAAATAAGTAAGTAGGAAATTGGCATTATAGGCTGTGGTTTTTTTGGCCGCCATGTCTCTGCTGGAACATTAACGTGGCTAGCATGCAGATAGAGCAAAACAGACGGGGGCGGGCTTAGAATTCACAGCAGCATCGCCAAGGCAGCCGTCTCTGAATGCAGAGCGGGTTCGGAGGGTTGGCGATATGTAATCTTCCCCAACTATAAATTACTCAACTTCCACAGAAGCCTCATTTCAGTGATCCAGGTGTGGGTTTTCCATTTTTGCAGTAAAAAACAACAACAAAAGATCTATCTTCTCAGCATCAGCAGTGCCTCACAAGATGTAAACACATTATTTTCTTTCAGTGCTACCCTCAATGGCTTTGGAGTTTATTCATTAAAAGAGCCAGATTCGAGTCCAGTAGCGCCTTGGAGGCCAGCAAGATTTGGGGGGGGGGGTGTGACAAGCTTTCAGGAGTCAAAGCTCCCTTCATCAGAAGATCAACTGCCTGTACACGGTGCCTTCTCCGTGGTGGCCCCCGCACCTTGCGGAACGGCCTGCCTGAGGTCGGGAAGGCTCCCATTCTCCCGGCTTCCCACAAGCTATGCAAAACTGAATTATTCACAAGGGCTTTTCTACACAGGCAATTAAGGTAGCGCTGTATAAAAGGCTTCACAAAGTTACTCAGATAAATTATTGGGGACTGTGGTCTGTACTGCAGTGTATAGTTTCCTGTGGGTTGGCTACTACTGTGCAGATTTGCATCGTTTAATGTGTCACGTTAACACTTAGAATTTTTGCTCACAAGACTCCACAGCTTAGGGGGAACATTGCTCACAGGGTGTCTGTTGTGGGGAGGGGAAGGGAAAGGAGATTGTGAGGCACTCCGAGGCTCCTTCGGGTAGTGAAGGGCGGGGTATAAACCCAATCTCTTCTTCTTCATCTCCTTCTCTCAAAAGCGTATACCGCCAAAACCTTGTTGGTCTCGGAGGTGCTACAGGACTCGAATCTAGCGCACCTACAGCAGACCGACATGCCTACCATCCTGCAACTATTGCTCATTAAGGGAGACTGCCCGGCTTCTTGTCTAGGCGGAGCTCCTCTGTACTCACAGGGCTTCTTTGGTGGTTGGCTCGGCTGCTTCCCTTGAGGCATGTCATTTGTTTCTTTGTGTGTTTCATTGATTCTCGAAGTAGCTAGCAATAATGCCGTGAATACCCACGACAAGCATAAAAACCTTTAAAATCAGAAGGGCAACTTCCTTGCAGGAATAAATAAAACCCATTAACAGCACTGGAGAAAAGGAGCATTCGAGCGCCTGAATAATTTCTTTAAAAGCAGCTATTCTATCCCAGGCAGCGTTTGCATCCTTCTACGCCTGTTGTTTTCAGTGGACTTTACTCTGCTTGGGACTGCACTGAGAACTCTGCGTCCTGATTTAAACATCTTTTGTACGCTGGATGGCGTGATTTCATTGGAGGGGCTGAAGCTCAGTGGAGGAGCCTCTGTTGGCACGCTGGAAGTCCCAGGTTCAATCCCCGGCATCTCCAGTTCAAAGGACCAGGCAGTGGGTGATGTGGAAGACCTCTGCCTGGGACCCTGGAGAGCTGCTGCCAGTCCAAGCGGACAATCCTATCCTTGATTAGGCCACAACAGTCTGGCTCGATACTGGTTTTAGAGGAGCCCTTGGTTTGAGGAGAGGAGCCACCTCAGCACTTCTGGCTCCCTGTCTGGGGAGGGCCATGACAAAGCAGGGGCAAGGATGACCAGCAAGAGGTGGGAACAGAATGCCCGAACCGCCACGGTTGGCAACTCTAGATATACTCCTTGGAGGCAACGGTCCACAGTGTGCAACTGAACAAGAAATGCACGCTTGCATCCATTCCAACTACTGCTGAAATGGCACTACTAACATCAAAAGGCTAGAAGGTAATTACAGCTGTTCAGCTTCTTCTAAATCCAATTAATTTTTACAGGAGCGCTTAGATTTTCACCGCAAAGCAGGAAGCCATTAAGATATATATATATATATAGGCAGACTCGATGGTATATGACATTTTAAATGCAAAACCAATTTCTCAGCTCTTGCTTATGCCTAATAGCAGAATTAGCAGTCAATTAGATTTGGTAAATCATTAATGGGATGTGTTTGAAGGAGGACTTTATTCCAGTCGCCGTGGGGAGGGGGTGGGGAGGGGGGAGTCCCTTCCTCATCATTGTTATTTTCTCTGCTCCGTCAGAAGAATCCAAGAAAAACAACTGAGATTGTGGCGCTGTCAATGTTTCCCTTACAACCACCATGTCCCCGTCATTTCATTATCGCCTACAGATGATGTATAGAAGGAACGTTGGCATCGAGGCTTTGAGCTCCAGCTAGCTGGATAACAAAACAGGACGTTGATGTTTTCTGATCAGATGCTCTTGAGTTGTCAACTCGGTCGGATCGGCTTTATTCTCTCTTAAGGAAACTGCAGCGTTGTTAAGAGGGAGGGGAAAAAATATTTTAAATGACATTCTTGCATTTGCAATTTGATGTTTCTGAAGAGGAGGGACACTGCATCCCAGTGGCCGGGAACTAGGGGACAAAGGACAAAATCTCCTCTTGTTTCCTCCCACAGTGTATTTTATGACACCGTTATGCCCTGGCTTGTTTTGATGGCGCCGACTTGTTATTTGATAGCTGTGTTTCAATGGCGTCAGACTGTGTTTTTTTAATGGTTGTGTGGTCATCATGTCAGTTGGGTTTCCAACCTCCAGGTGGGGCCTGAGGTTCTCCCAGAATGTCAGCTGAGCTCCAGACTACAGAGATCAGTTCCCCTTGGAGAAAATGGCTGCTTTGGAGGGTGGACTCTATGGGCATTGTACTCTACAGCGGGAGCTTTTCTGCATAGGTTGCACTGTACAAAATGGTTGTACAAACGTACTTGGATAAATGATTGGGACTGTGTTTGCTGCTGCTGTATATAGCTTGTCACAAGCAGGATCCTATTTATGTAATTTCTGTACTGTTTAATGTGTCATGTGAATACTTAACACTCAGGGCTGTTTTGGGGCAGGAACGCACAGGAACGGAGTTCCGGCTGGCTCCTGAGTTGGCCACACCCAGCAGGAACTCATTAGCATAATAGGCCACACCCAACAGCAGAAACTCATTAGGATTGGCTACATTAGGGGTGTGTGGCCTAACATGCAAAGGAGTTCCTGCTACAAAAAAAGCCCTGGGTTTTGACAACAAACAAGGTAAACAGAATAAGAAGGGAAAGGTGGGTGTGGCTGGATGAGCACACTTCTGGTAACATGGGGGTGTGGCCTAATGTGCTAATGAGCAGTGATGTCAGGGTGTGGCCTAATATGCTAATGAGTTTTGCTGTTAGGTGTGGCTTATTATGCTAATGAGGTCCTGCTGGGCTTTTTCTACCAAAAGAGCCCTATGCTCCAGTCCTTTCTGGTGGTTCCAGACTTCTAAAATCCTAATGCATTGGCTACTGAATGTCCCATATTGTTGATTGTGCTGACTCACTCTGTGTAATCCTCCTTGAGTCTCTGTGAGAAAGGCGGACTATAAACAGCGTAAATAAAGAAATATGGTGTTGTATCCTGCTGAGACCCCTCCCCAAACCTTGCCCTTTCCAGTCTGCACCTCCATTATCTCCAGAAATTTTTCTCCCTCTCCCCAAATACTAGAACTTGAGGGCATCTAATGAAGTTGACGGGCAGTAGGTTCAGGACAGACAAAAGGAAATACAACTTTACACAGAAAGTGATTAAAATGTGGAATTCACTGCCAGAAGATGTAGTGATGGCAACAGGAAAGGGGGATTAGATAGATTCGTGGAGGATAAGTCTATCAATGTCTATCAACGGCTACTAGCCATGATGAATGAGGGGAACCTCCACGTTCAGAGGCACTAAGCCCCTGAATCCCAGAGCCAGGAGGCAACGTCAGGTGAAGGCCTCAGTCTCTATGCCCTGTTGTTGGCCATCCAGAAGAACTGGTTGGCCACTGTGTGAGACAGGATGCTGGACTAGATGGACTATTGGTCTGATCCAGCAGGGCTCTTCTTATGTTTTTATGTACTTAATTTCCAAACAGTGCATTGGCAACCCCAGGCATCAGCCAGTTTTTTTAGTGGCTAGGTTTTGAAGACTTTGTCTTAGTTGTAAGCTACTTCAAGCAGGTCGGAATTTCCTAAATAAATTGTTTGTTTTTTATGTAGCAAGGCTGTTCCTATGTTCTCATGTGCAATTTTTTTGGCAACTTCCTTCCCCTCCTCCCCCCAAAATCTATCTGTGCCCCCTTACGGAGCTACAATCCATTTTCCACATTCTGTTCTGGTGGGAGATATTAATTTTGCAGGTACCATCACAGAACTAATTTTCATTTTAAAACTCGCCTGACAAGCCACTGGATGTATTGATGCTCTCGCTGTTTGTTTAAAAGGACATTTTAAATTGTTTAGAATGTCAGTTGACAGTTGACAGTGTAAATTTTAATGACGGTCTTTAATTTTTTTTTCACTTGACTGTCAGTAAATTTGCTTTTGATTGATAAACATGACTGAAAGGAAATTAGATTTGGCTTTGGTGGAATGAAATCAAGCAATTAGTTGTGGCAATGTTTAACATATCCAAGAGTCTTTTTTTTTTTACTTTGTTCTATTTCTTCCTCACACCAGGAGTTCAAGTGCTTTAAAGGTTTGCTAAACTGAATTAAATGATCGTGGGAACATGGCCCATTAAGAATCCCATAATGCACTGGTTCTTGTGCTTTTTGAAGTGGGAGCCCCTTTTAAACTTACTGCGCCATTCAGGATACACTTTTTAAAGTAACTCTTCTTGCTACTTACCCTCCAAACATAAAACGCAAGAATCTCATGCCATTTTACACTCAAGAAGACTAACACATGCTCAGAGTTGGTCTTATCCTGGCAACAATGATGGCCTTTTTTTCCCCCCATCAAGTCACAGCTCACTTATGGCGACCCCGTAGAGACATTCAAAGGTAGTTTGCCATTGCCTGCCTCCGCATCACGACTCTGGTATTCCTTGGTGGTCTCGGATACTCCCTCTAAGCTGTGGAGTCTTGTGAGCAAAAATTCTACCATGTGAGCTACTGGCATTAAGGTTGTGAGTGAGCAATTTGGCTACTGCAGAAATTAGTTTGCTCTGGAGCCCTCCTCCCTGAGCGAAGACAAAAATCTGTGAGCTGGAGGCTAAAATACTGTGAGCTAGCTCACACTAACTCAGCTTAGGCGGAACACTGGAAATGTGCGTATGGGACCTAGATGTGTACTCTGTGTCCACATGATTGCATATCTTGCTTTTTCCAGGATACCCAGTCATAAGACCGTAAGAGTAGTCTTGCTGGCTCATACCAATGATCTGATGTGTTGGCTCATACCAACAATCTGATGTGTTGGGAATTCACAAGCAGGCCTCTCTGGCAGCAGCCCTCCCCTGCAGACTGCTCCCCAGCATCTGACAGCCAGAAACATTCAGCTTCTGAGCCCACTCAGCTTTCATGATTAATCCCCAATACTAAACCTATCCCCTATAAATCTGCCCAACCCCCTTTTAAATTTATATTGTGTAGATAAAGCCCTACAAGCATACAGGTGTGGGCAGATATGTTCTATATGTACATTCCAGGGAACACATGTAATTTGAGGACAGGGCTCACCTTAGTACCAATTCTCCCATACCTACACGTGTTAGGACATAAGAAAAGTCCTGCTGGATCAGACCAGTGGGCCATCTAGTCTAACAAGCTCCTTCACACATAGGGCATCTAATGGATCGGGCCCTGGGGGGAACTCCTCCCCGACGTGCGCATCACCAAAAGTGACGTGGGCACGCTGGGCACGCTGGGGGCGGGGCCACGGCCATACAAGGGAAAACTCTATGGCGTGCCTGGCGTCATAACATCACTTCCTGGTGATGTGTGTGCGGTGCGCGCGCGTGCTCCAGGATCCACCCAGGAGTCCGCCGCCGCCAAGGTAAGTTCCACTTGGCAACCCTATTCACACAGTGGTCCACCGGTTGCCCTGAAGGACCAACAAACAGAGTTATCGACTTCATTATGAGCCCCCTGTGGTACAAATACTAGTATTATGGATGAGGGAGAAGACATTCTCCTTATCCACTTTTTCCACCCCATGCAAAATGTTATAAACCTCTTATTGTTCAAGAGGGAATTGGATAGACATATGGAGCAGAGGTCCATCAGTGGCTATTAGCCACAAGGTATAGATAGGGGCTCTGGGGCAAGTGATGCTCTGTCATCTTGGTGCTTGGGGGGGTCAACAGTGGGAGGGCTTCTAATGTCCTGGCCCCACTGGTGGACCTCCTGATGGCACTGGTATTTCTGGCCACTGTGTGATACAGAGTGTTGGACTGGATGGGCCTTTGGCCTGATCCAACATTGGCATCTCTTATGTTCTTATGTTCTTATTGTGTCTCACCTCAGTCTTCTTTTTTCTAAACTGAAAAGTCCCCGACTCTTCAGCCTTTCCTCATAGGCAAGGTGCTCCACTCCCTTAATCATCTTGGTTGCCCTCTTCTGCCCTTTTTCCAGCTCTGCAATATCCTTTTTTCAAAATCAGGTGACCATGACTGCACACAGTACTTCAAATCAAGTCTCACTGTAGATCTGTGCAGAGACACTCTCTTATTGCTATTTTTATTTTCATTTCCTTTCCTGATAATCTTCAGCCCGACATTTGCCTTTTTCACCACTGCCACACAGAGTCAACATTTCCATTGAACTACCTCCTATGAAGCATTCTTGCTACCCAGACAGAATGTCTAAAAAAAAATGGCTAAAATCTTGTTGCATTCTTTTTTAAAAGCTTTTATTTATAATTTTAAATTATTACACAAAAATATTCTTACATTGAATCATAATAAGAGAGCCTACATTTCAATAAGTTTTTGGATCCAGTTATACAATCTTGACCAAAGTTTTACATGGGTTTCTTCATCTTTCTCTTGTAAAAATGAAAAAAAAGAATTTAATCTCTCCATTCCAGCCATATCCAACAGTTTCTGAACTAGTTCTTCCTTTGATGGCATTCTATTCGCTTTCCAGTACTTTGCAATCAAAATTCTGGCCGTTGTTAAGACATATATTATCATACATAAATCAAATTTATTATTACCATCCAGTACCATATTCAATAAAAAAATCTCTGGTTCAAGAGGCACTTTAATACCTATTATTTCTTGGAGTATCCTTTGAATTCCTAGCCAGTACTTATTAATTTTCCCACACATCCACCACATATGAAAATATGTCCCCACATTTTTCTTACATTTCCAACAATTGTTCGATAGGTTTGGGTAACATTTAACTAATCTATCCGGGGACTAATGCCATCTATGGAACATTTTGTATATGTTTTCTTTGTATGCAGTGGTCCTCGTGAGTTTTACCATTTTTCAATTCCCCCCCCCCCCAATTATCTGAAGCTATAGTATGGCCAATATCTTGCACCCAAATTACCATTGATGTTTTCACTACTTCATCTTGCACATATTCATCTAATAATAAAACATATAATTTTAAATCAATTTTTCGTCTTTACCCAACCATATCTTGTGGCATTCTTAACAACCCAGTGCAGAACAGTGGTTAGTGTTGGACTTAGGGTTGCCAGCTTCCAGGTGGGGCCTGGAGATCTCCCACTTTTACAACTGATCTCCAGCTGGCAGACATCAGCTCCCCTGGAGAAAATGGCTGCTTTGAAGGGTGGTCTCTATGGCATTGTACCACGCTGAGGCCCTCCCCTCCCCAAACTCACCCTCTCCCGGATCCACCCCCAAAGTCTCCAGGTATTTTCCAACCCAGAGCTGGCAACCCTAGTTGGACTAGGATCTGGTAGACCCTGGTTCAGATCCACACTCTGCCCTGAAGCTCTGGGGGTGATCGTGGAAAAGTCACAGTGAAGTCCTAAGCAGCGTGATACCTTTCTAAGTCCACTGAAGTCAATGGCCTTAGAACAGTACTTAGGATGGTGCTGTCACTGCCTCAGTCACTGTCTCGCAGTGTTCTTGGGAAGAGAAAATGGGAAAGAGAAAACCATGTGTGCTTCTCTGAGTTCCTTGGAGGAAGGTGAGGATGCACATGCACTGGATCTTGGAAGAATCAGGGATGGCCTCTCCATAAAGCTAAAGTGTGCCATTCAAGTCACAGGTGACTCATGAAGACTCATGAACTTCCAACTCAAGGGGTTTTCAAGGCAAGAGAGCATAGAATCATAGACTTGGAAGGGACCTCCAGGGTCATCAAGTCCAACGCCCTGCACAATGCAGGAAATTCACAAATACCTCCCCCCACACACACACACACAGTGACCCCTCTTCCATGCCCAGAAGATGGGGGGGCCCCCTCCAGGATCCCTGGTCAAACTGGCCTGCAGAAGAATTGCTTCCTGACCCCAAAGTGGCGATCAGCATTTCACTGGGCGTGTAAGAAAGGGCCATGAGAACTAAGCACTGAGGCAACCCTTCCTGCCCTCCCTCTCATGATCTGTCTAAGTTCACAGAACCAGCATTGCTGTCAGATGGCCATCGAGCCTCTGTTTGAAAACCTCCAAAGAAGGAAGGCCCATCACCTCCCAGGGAAGCCTGTTCCACTGAGGAACCACTCTGTCAGGAAGTCTTTCCTAATGTTTAGCCGAAAACACTTCTGATTTAATTTCAAACTGTTGGTTCTGGTCCGACCTTCTGGGGCAACAGAAAACAACTCAGCTCCATCCTCTATAAGACAGCCCTTCAAGTATTTGAAGATAGTTATCATATCACCAGAGGTAGTTCGCCATTGCCCTCCTCTGCAGAGCCTTCCTTGTTGGTCTTCCATCCAAGGACTGACCCTGCTTAGCTTCGAAGCTCTGATGCTATTGGGCTCGGCTGGTCTATTAGGGCAGCTGCACAGCCAGCATCCATACATTTTCACATAAAAACACGTAGCACAGGTTTCTGATGGCACAAGGCAGGTCCTCTTTGGTTCTTTCTTCAGGCCGAAAAAAGAAGAAACTGTGAGGTAACTGTTCTAAAGAATATTTAAATAAAGATCACAAAATGTATACAAAAATGTGTACAAAAAAAATCTACATATATAAATGCACAAAGGCAGTTGAAAATGGCGTCATTGACGATGATCTCCGGAATGTTCTGTCATTTCGATACTATTCTTCTTCCGAATGTGGATGAAAGCAGCGACTCTTGGTCTGTTATTTCAACAGGTACGTATCAACAATTTCAATAATTTTCACCAATGTATCATAACATAGTTGCAAGAGATTCTCTGAAAGAATGTTCCTAGGGCAAGGTGCTTGTATAATACCTTAAGGTTACATTTAGGGTTGCCAGGCTGAGCCTGGAAACTGGTGGGACTGGGAAGGTTGTGGGTGGGGACATGGGGGGTTGCAACAAGTTTCCCCCAGAAGGCATCATACAAGCACTTTGCCCTTGGAACATTCTTTCAGAGAATCTCTTGCAACTATGTTATGATACATCGGTGAAAATGATTGAAATTGTTGATACGTACCTGTTGAAATAACAGACCAAGAGTCGCTGCTTTCATCCACATTCGGAAGAAGAATAGTAACGAAACGATAGAACATTCCGGAGATCATCGTCAATTACACCATTTTCAACTGCCTTCGTGCATTTATATATGTAGATTTTTTTGTACACATTTTTGTATAGATTTTGTGATCGTTATTTAAATATTCTCTAGCGCAGTTAACTCACAGTTTCTTCTTTTTTCGGTCTGCTCTGTGACTGTGACCATCATTTTTGAGCCTCTTTCTTCAGGCCACCAGTAACTTCCAAGTGTACCTTCCAGTCTGTGTTGGAACAGTTTCAGTCAAATCAGTGACTGTCCAAATCGCTTGAGAAATGGTGACCCGCAACATAATCCCTGGTTATTATAAAAGAGTGTGTGTGGATCTTCATGGGGAAATAGCTGTGGACGTAGACGCCCAGGGAAGCATCAGAGCAGAGTGTCTGTAAAGCCACAGAGCTGATGAGACCAAAGATCTGTGGCATTGCGCATGCAAGAGAACATGCTGGTTCTTGGCAGTGGTTCAAAGATGCTGCGCTACCCCTGGCAATGAACGATATAGCCTGCCAGCTTCATTCACAAGGTGCGCCTTGATCTCCAGACGTTATTTTGGCATAGAGCCAAAATAAGCTGTCCAGGAAAGCTCTTTTTAAAATAAAATAAAAAGGTGAAGGGCATTTATAAAAAGACCGACATCTGCAATGTTCTTTTGGAAGAAAAAACGACAACTGAATTAAAACTTGTACACAGAGTAGTATTCTGAACTGGTTAACATAGCGTGCTCCCTCCCTGCTCAACGGAAGAGCCTCGTCAGTTGGAGAAAGGCTCCATAGGCTGGTAGAAAGCTTCCAGTTTTGTTGGTCGGTTGCATTTAGGGTTGCCGGGCTGAGCATGGAAACTGGTGGGACTGGGAGGATTATGGGGGGGTGCAACAAATTCCCACCAGAAGTGGTGTAGTGAAGCAGCCAACGTCATTTATTTATTTATTTATTGGCTCAGAGCAGGAGCGGGCAACAAGGGCTGCTGGCAGGAGGTCTCCCACCACACCAGGAGGCCTGGCAGTCCTAGGGTACAGGCCATTGCTTCTTCAGCCACCCCGAGCCAGGTACAGACCAAGCCTCCACAGAGACACTACGCTCAACCCTGCAGGGTAATGCCCTGAATGTTGTGCCACCCCAGGCAGTTGTGCCACCCCAGTCCTAAGTTTAGATGGAATTTGTTTGTTGAAAATATTGCATTAGAACAGAAGCCGGTGTCCAGTTGTCTAAGCTTCCTTCACCAGCTTATATTAGGGCTGCCAAGCCCCTGGGGGAGGCGGGGAACCCCGTACCCCAGGTTGTGTTGCCCACTGCTGCCCTGAGTGGCACCAGCAGAACAAAAATTAAAATGCAGCTTTATGTGCTTACTTGAAGCTCTCTCTAGCAGTGACAGCATAGTTCTAGGAATCACCAGAGACTTTATGGTTTTACCATAAGGTTTCCAGTGATCCCTAGAGCTACCTTCTGTCACTTCCTGTGAGAACTTCCAGAAAGTATATGAGGGCCCCGGTCACACGAGAGGTTTGGGGCCAGGAGAGGGCCGGATCGGGGCCGCAGCAAACGGGCGCGATCCCACCGCAACATCTGGGAAGCGTTGCGCGTCCGTTCCCGATCCGGCCCTTCCGCCGAAAACCCCGCAGCAAAAATGAACCACCTACCGAAGTGGTTCATCCGGGAAGTCCGCATCAAGGCCGGCCGTGGGATCGCCGACGCGTCCTTCCGCCGGCGCATCCCTGGCTCCTGGCTGAACTGCGCATGCTCACACATGCGCAGTTTGGCAGCCTCCCCCTCCCGACCATGTCTTTCTCCCCGGCATCTGATCATGCCGGGGAGCAACGGCGCCGCGGCTCAGGTGATCCGTGGGATCCCGCCGCGGCATCTCTATTTTGGTGCAGCTGTAATTAGCCGAACTTTGGCCAGTGTTTTCCCTGCCGTGTGGCAGGGACCGAGGTTGCATTAAAAAAAAAAAAATCTGACACAATGCTGTTCCCCCCAACCCTCCCCCTGGTTGCCAGAGTGCCTGGCAATCCTAGCTTATATCCTGTTCTAGATTCTGGAACACATAGATCAGCGACCCAATTACATATCATAATTACATGCATAAGCTTGAGCAAGACTCCAAAGAAGAATAATTTGCAGCAAACAAATAAGAAACATGTTCTTAAGCAACAATGCTTTTTGCTGGCCAGCATCATTCCGTATTAACTCGAGAGTGCTAGCTGAAGAGTTGTCAGCTCTTTAACTGGCAGAGAGACTCCTTTTACAAAGCTTCATTCTCTCTCTTCCCAAATAGCTTTTTGATTGGTGTGTGACCTCAAGAGAGCTTTGGGGATCTCTTTACAACAGTAGCTTCCACAGGAACAGCTAGAATCCTCTCTCTTTACTACATGGTGTCCTCACTTAAGGTCGACACAGATTATCACACAATAGGAATGTTGCGTGCTTTACAGAAACTCCACCTGCGGCATTCTTCTCTGAGAGGTGATATAAGAAACGTCTAGCTTTAAGGTCAGACTTAAGCCAGCCGAGCAAGGCTTTTAATATCAATGGTAATAGAAATATATGTGTATTTGTGTGTATAGTACTGTCAGCTCGCTTCTTACTTACAGTGACCCTATGAATGAATGACCTCCAAAATATCCTAACAACAGCCTTGCTCAGGTCTTGAAAACAGAGGCCTGCAGCTTCCTTTATTGCGTCAATCCATCTCATGTTGACGTCAGCTTTTCCTTACATTATGGTCTTTTCCAGTGGCTCTTGTCTTCTCATGATGTGACCAAAGGACTGGATAAATCTGTGGCTGGAAAAACTACCAGCAGGTGTGAGCAATGACGGCTCAGTGAATCCTCCATGCTCAGAAGCAACAGGGCTATTTTGGGGCAGGAACGCACAGGAACGGAGTTCCGGCTGGCTCCCAAGTTGGCCACGCCCAGCAGGAAATCATTAGCATAATAGGCCACACCCAACAGCAGAAACTCATTAGGATTGGCTTCATTAGGGGGGTGTGGCCTAACATGCAAAGGAGTTCCTGCTACAAAAAAAGCCCTGGACAACAAACAAGGTAAACAGAATAACAAGCAAAATGTGGGTGTGGGTGAATAACCACACTTCTGGTAACATGGGGGTGCATCCTAATGTGCTAATGAGCTGTGCTGTCAGGGGTGTGGCCTAATATGCTAATGAGTTTTGTGTTGAGTGTGGCCTATTATGCTAATGCGTTCCTGCTGGGCTTTTTCTACGAAAAGAGCCATGAGAAGCAGTATAAGTGCCGCTGTGGCACTAGGCCTCTGGATCCCAGAGCCAGGGGGCAACATCAGGGGAAGGCCTCGGCCTCTCTGCCCTGTCGTTGGCCCTCCAGAGGAACTGGTTGGCCACTGTGTGAGATGGACCACTGGTCTGATCCAGGAAGGCTTTTCTTATGCTCTTATGTCTGATGTTGCCTTCTTGATCTACCTGTAGGTTTTCTGAGTGGTCATTTTGGGGACTACGAAACTGGCCTAGGCGTGCTCTTGTTCTGAGGCAGCGGGGATCATTTCCGAGAACTGGGAAAATATCTCACAGCATGGGGAAACCGAGAGACAGGGAGAAAAGAGGCTGAACGGAAGGCAAAATAGGCAGTGGCCTGACTAGGAGGAACCTGGAGGAAGGGTGGATGGGGAATGAGGCTGAGAGAAATGGACAGGGGATTCAGGGAACTGAGGCAAGAAAGGGGCAAATAAGAGATCAGGTTCTGAAGGAACAGAGTGTAAGATGAAGAGAAGGGGTCCCCCGTAAGGGCAGGAAAGAGAGAGAGAGAGAGCACTCAGAAGGCAGGCCAAGAGAGAGGTCAACTAAAGGAAGCAGGACGAAGTATGTGGAAGGTTGAAAAGCAGAAACCTGAGGAAACAGGCGGTGGTGGAGGTGTGGAGTCGAGGAAAGGACGAGCGGAAGAGACAGAAGGCCCAAGGCAGAACACCATTAGTTGAAGAAAAGCAGACAAAGGAGCTCCATCTGTGTGTTAAATCTAGATCCTGGCTCAACTGCTTTGCAGGAAGAAGGTCCCATCTTCATTTAGGGCTGCCAGCTCTGGGTTGGGAAATACCTGGAGATTTAGGGAGTGGAACTTGAAGAGGGCAGGGTTTGGGGAGGGGAGGGACCTCACTGGTATATAATGCAATAGACTCCACTCTCCAAAGTAGGCATTTTCTCCAGGGGAGCTCATCTCTGTCATCTGGAGATATGTTATGATTCCAGGAGATCTCCAGGCCCACCTGGAGGCTGGCAACCTAATTCATATCTCTTTAAAGGATCAGAACTCTAGTGGGTGTTAGAAAAGACATTTCTCTTAGGACTGTAAACTGCAGCTTGGGAAACTCCTGGAGATTTGGGGTTGAAGCCTGGGAAGGGTGGGGTGTATAGGGTTGCCAAGTCTGATTTTCGCCGCAGCGGGGGACCCCCGGCTGGCACCGCATCCACGTCACTCGGAAGGGACGCGACCACGCCAGGTACGCTGGGGGCGGGGTCATGACTATCCGAGAGAAAACCATAGAGTTTTCCCTCAGATGACCGTGGCCCCACCCCCAGCATGCCCGGCGTGGTCGCATCACTTCCGCGTGACATGCACGTCGAGGTGGGGTTCCCCCCAGGGCCCGATCCGGCGGCGGCAGGGCACGGGCCTCTGGGACGGGTTTCCCCGCCCCCCAGGGGGACTTAGCAAGCCTAGGGGTGTGGGACCTCATTGAAGTATGGTGCCATAGAAACCACCCTCCAAAGCCATTTTCTCTGTCATCTGGAGACCAGTTGTAATTCCAGGAGATCTCCAGATCCCAACTGGTGGTTGGCAACTCTAATTTCTCTGCCCGAGAGCCTGGAGAGTCACTGCCACTACCAGGGCAATGAAGTGACTCAATAGAAAGGGTTAATTCTGCACTATGTGGTAATCTTGGCGTCAGTGTGTGGTAGTGGTTCTAGCAGACACAGTCCTGACTTATACAGACCAATGACCTGCTCCAGTGTAGGTCAGCTTTCTGTGTTCCCCAGGGGAACTGATAAGAACATAAGAGAAGCCGTATTGGATCAGGCTGAGGGTGGACATGATGGCTCTCTTGAAGTCTTTGAAGGGCTGTCACTCAGAGGAGGGCAGGGAGCTGTTCCTGTCGGCAGCAGAGGATGGGACTCGCAATAACAGGTTTAAATTAAGGGCAGGAAAGTATCTGCTGGGTATTAGGAAAAAACTTTTTCCCAGTAAGAGTTGTGCAACGGTGGAATCAGCTGCCTTGGGAGGTGGTGAGCTCCCCCTCGCTGGGAGTCTTTAAGCAGCAGCTGGACAAACACTTGTCAGGGACACTCTAGGCCAGTGATGGCGAACCTTTTAGAGACCGAGTGCCCAAACTGCGACCCAAAACCCACTTATTTATCACCAAGTGCCAACACGGCCATTTAACCTGAATACTGAGGTTTTACTTTAGAAAAAACAACTCATAACATTAACTTAAGATGATCCAAACAAAGTAAGGAAAGCAATCCCAAATGCTTTCATTTACTTAAAATTATTTGGCAGAGAATTCGACACTTTAATGATGGTCTGGGCCTGGCAGGGGCGATGGCACGCGTCCCCGCAGAGGGGGCTCTGAGTGCCACTTCTGGCACCCGTGCCATAGGTTCGCCACCACTGCTCTAGGCTGATCCTGCACTGAGCAGGGGGTTGGACTGGAGGGCCTGTAGGGCCCCTTCCAACTCTGTGATTCTGTGATTCTAGGCCAGTGGCCCATCCAGTCCAACACTCTGTGTCACACAGTGGCCAAAACCCAGGTGCCATCAGGGGGTCCACCAGTGGGGCCAGACCTCTTTAGTCTGGAAATCAGGAGATCAGTCGTAGTTCTGGAGGATCTCCAGGCCCCACCGGAGGAAGGCAACCCTAGACTTTCAGATTGCACTTTTAGCACCCTAAAGTGTTCCTTATATAGGGTTACCATCCCCCCGATGTGGGCGGGGTTTTCCCTGCTTTCGGGGGCCCCAATCCACCACCAGCCAGCTGGCCAGCATGGGGAGCCACACACCCCCCAATGAGCCCCGTCACACCTGATGTGCCCGGCGCGATCATGTCCCCCAGAGGTATGTCATTGCATCAGGCACGTCATGCGGGGGACACTCTAGCATTTGGGTAAAAACTCTATGGTGACCTAATGCTACAGAGCATCCCCTGAACAACATGCCTGGTGTAATGACATCACTTCCGGGTGACGTCATCACAGTGTGCATGCTTCGCTCACACACCAGACGACCCCGGGAGTCGGGCTGGAGCCCCCCCCCCCCGTCAGGATGCAGGTAAAACCCGGCAACCCTATCCTTATAAAACAGTCCTCGTGGTAGAAGCAGACTATAAAAAACTGTTTTAAAAGATCAGCCCCATTAGTTAAAAGTTAAAGGATCCGGATGATCCGACATAATAGTTTTCATTCTTCCATTACCGGTGCAAAGTGGGAGTTAGGGGAGAGGAGCCACTTGACAGCAGCAACTGTACTACAAAGCCAATGTATGAATCACCGTTTTGTTCAATATAGAAGAGGGGGGAAGGTAAGGATGAAAGAAGGATGTGGCTGCACACTGCCCCCCCCCCAAAAAAAACAACCCCAAATCACTGAATAGCATCACCATCATGTGCGCTAAGTAACTATTCATGCTCTTCAATCCCAGACTGACAGCAGTCTAAGGCCATACATTACCTTTAACTTGAAGGCACCTTTTATGGTAGCGCAGTCTGGGAGTTATTACAGCAATTAATCCTTTGGATTGACTCCTTAAGTGAACATTCGACAACTGTGAAGAAAGATGGGTGTTTAAAAAAAATAATAACGTTAGGGTATTAAGCAGCACCGCAATTGCTGGTAAGAGGAACGAAGAAGGAGGTTTTAAGTAGGTTGGATTTTATTCTGCAGCATCCGTATCCAATCAAAATGGGTCACGGTCTATCAGGTTTTGCCCAAGAACCAATGGAAAAAGAGGGAAATCATTCTTGCAGTCCTGGCTCGTATTTCAATGGGGCTTGTGCACAAGGACTTCCTGGCCCATTGTGCCTGTACATTATAGGTTAATAATATTGTGATGTTAGAACATAAGAACACAAGAGAAGCCATGTTGGATGAGGCCAATGGCCCATCCAGTCCAACGCTCTGTGTCATACAGTGGCCAAAACCCAGGTGCCATCAGGAGGTCCACCAGCGGGTACAGAATACCAGAAGACACCCCCCCCCAGGCACTAAGAATACAGAGCATCACTTGTTCCATCTATACCTTATGGCTAATAGCTACTGATGGACCTCTGCTCCATATGTTTATCCAATCCCCTCCTGATGTTGTCTATGCTTGTAGCCGCCACCACTGCCTCTTATTTCCCTTTCCCACTTTCAGTTCTTTTTCTCTCCCCTTTATGCTCACAGGAACCAGGGTAAGATCTATTAGGATATACATGAGGAAAAGAAGTCTTTCCTGTTTTGTGGGAGACAGCCAGGGCGGTGCAGCCGTTAAATGCGGAATCCCCACTCCGCTACAGAAGCTTGCTGAGTGATCTTGGGCCAGGCACACACACTTAGCCTAACCTGTCTCACCGGTTATTTTTCTAAAAGACCCCCCCCCCAAAAAAAAAAAACACTAGAGAAGGGAACTCCATTTTGAACAAAATGATTGACGTTCTTCCTTCTGCCTTTCGTTCTACTGACATTTGTTAAACTTGACAAAACAGGCAAGGGCAAATCACCTTTGTTTGTCACTCACCTTGAAAACCCTTTGCTGGGGTCACTGTAAGATGGTTGTGACTTAACAGCACTTATGTACATACCCTAGCATTGTGTACCACAAGAACACTGTGGGGTAGATCCAGATTCAGTTTTCCAATGGCAGGATAGAATTTTCCTGTTTCCCCCCTCCTCTCCCATTACAGCCCACCTATCTCCATGAAATCCTGCTTTTGTGGGATAGGGGACCCAGAAGAATGCCATGAAAAGGACAGGCCCGTAGCTACGGTGGGTCTTTGGGGGGCTCCACTCCCTTTCTTAAAGGCACAGCCCTACCAGAATTTCTCCTGCAAATGCCTTTTTCAATCATTTGTAAACATTTTTGTATTGTATTGTAAAACATGTAAACATATGCTGATGCTACCAATGCCTCACCATCACCATACACTATGCAGTAGCACTTTATGCAGTGTTTTATATTTAGAGTCAGTTTGGTGTAGTGGTTAAGTGCACGGACCCTAATCTGGTAGAACCGGGTTTGATTCCCCACTCCTCCACTTGCACCTACTGGATGACCTTGGGCAAGCCATAGTTCTGGCACAGCTGTTCTTGAAAAAAGAGCAGTTTCTGTCAGAGCTCTCTCAGCCCCACCTACCTCACAGGGTGTCTGTTGTGGAGAGGGGAAGGGATAGGAGTTTGTAAGCCGCTCTGAGACTCCTTCAGGTAGTGAAGGGCGGGGTATAAATCCGGTCTCCTCCTCCTCCTCCTCTTCTTCTACTACTATATTTTTATCTTGACTTGTTTGTTTTATCTGTCTAATAATTTTTTATGGGAGCCGCCCTGAGCCTGCTTTGGCAGGGAGGGCAGGGTATAAATTAAATAAACAAGTAAAAATTTTAAAGGTCTGTGCTCCTTTAAGCAGAGTGGGGTGCTGTAGTTGACTAATTCCTGCACTGAGCAAGGGGGTTGGAGTAGGTGACCTCTAGGATCCCTTCTGACTCTGTGTCAAGAAACTGGTCTCCTTTAAGAGAGTTTTTCTGCCTAAGTATTAGCATTCTTGACTATAGAAGTCATCACCCCCACCTGCCGGCTTGTTATCAGAATTGTTGCTTAAGCTGGCAGAAGTGGTTGACTTGCAGCAGCTGAGAACTGTCATCTAAAGTGGTTCGCAGGTTGCAATATAGAGATCTATCCTGGTAACAGCTTTCTTTTGGCTAAATGGCTTTTCTTTCTGCACTGAGAACTTCAGCCCCACCAGGGGGAAAAAATTCCCCACAAGCCACAAAATCCTGGCTTGGAGAAGGATCTGCATTGGAAGGGGAAATAAATGCAAACGGCCGACTGAGTCTGGATCCAACCCCCTGTCTAAAGGTTGCATGGTTGACCAAACGTATCCTAACCACACTCCCATGTTTTCATGTTTTACATGACCCTGACATTGTAGTGTGCTACAAACATTATGGGAATTGCTCCATGGGAGATGCATATATTTAGCATTCAATATTAATGAATGCCAGACTCACATGTGCAGACTTTATGGCAAGATGCTCCTGCTTGGACAGATGGCACTCATTATGTATGCTTCCCTCCCTTTATCGTTCATGTTAGACTTTCCTGAAAGGAATGCATCAAATTTTTGACAAGAAAAAAAATAGCATCAAAGGCAAAGCGCCTTTGTGTTCAATGCTAGCACACCTGGCCACGATACCCTCCAAAATTAGACACATGGAAAAGGCCCATTTATATAACACTGCTAGAAGAGGGCAGGACACAGCACTCAGTAGGATCCAGCCAGCCACTTCCAAATGGGAAGGCTACCGGCAGGCCTTCTGCTTGCAGAACTGAGGAAACCTTTGGTGCAATAAAGACACTTCCCTGCCATATAGAAAACATAGATTTTAAATAATTTTCATTATGAAAGGATTGGGGGTTTTTTCTTTTCAAATACATGTGGTAAAAATGAAAACACTACTGCTGCTTTGGAAGGTAAATTTATTTATTTATTTATTTATTACTTTCACTTTTACCCCACCCTCCCCACCGAGGCGGGCTCAGGGCGGCTTTCATAAGAGCCAATAAAACAATATAGGTCTCGGAATAAAATACATAATAGACGATTTAAAACCATTACTATACCAATGGCGGTACAAATATAATAAAGTGCATTTAAGAACACGTTCAGCGGTGCCTCCACCTAGGTGGCTTCGGCTGGAGATGAAATCAGCCCAGGACATAGCTGATAAGGTGCAGCTCCTACTGAAATGCCTGCCGGAAGAGCTCCGTTTTCATGGCCCTGCGGAACTGTGAAAGGTCCCACAGGGCCCTGATCTCGCCCAGGAGCTCATTCTAATAAGTCGGAGCTGCCAAAGAGAATGCCCTGGTCCTGGTCGATATCAACCTGGTCGATATCAACTTGGCGTTCTTCGGGCTAAGAGGATACCATATGAAAAAAGTTTATGCCTCTGTGGAGATGGGAACGTTGAGTCGCTCGTGCATGTAGTCTTTGACTGTAGAATATATATTTTAGGGAAACATATATTAAACCTATAATGGATAGCCTGCCAGGCAAAACCAGAAGGGACTATCTTGTAATAATGGTAGCCGGTAGGAATAGGGAAATTACCCTCAAAGTGGCAAAATATGGATGGATGGCCATGAACAGGAGGACAATCTGGCCAGATATGATTAATAATAGATAAATGATATAAATAATAATTTGTATTATGTATTTTATGTATGTATTATTGAATAGTATTGGTAGTTAATAGCTATTAGTTTTAAGGGATATTTAGATTTTAATAGTTATTTATAATTTTTATGTTATGTTGTACTCTGTTTTTTTCATGATAGCTATGGCTGGAAACTAACGCAATAAACTAACTGAAAATACTATAGTCTAATCCAGGTGGGCAGCCATGTTGGTCTGAAGCAGTAGAACAAATTCAAAGTGCAGTGGCACCTTTAAGACCACAAAGGTTTATTCAAGGTATGAGCTTTCGTGTGCATGTATCTGATGAAGTGTGCTTTGCACACGAAAGCTCATACCTTGAATAAACCTTTGTGGTCTTAAAGGTGCCACTGCACTTTGAATTTGTTCTACTATCGTCCAAGAAGATCAAATCAGTCAATCCTAAAAGAAATCAACCCTGACTGTTCCCTGGAAGGCCAGAGACTGAAGCTGAAGCTCAAATACTTTGGCCACCAAATGAGAAGGGAGCACTCACTGGAGAAGACCCTGATGCTGGGAAAGATTGAAGGTCAAAGAGGACAGGGACGGCAAAGGGTGAGATGGTTAGACAGTGTCATAGATGCAACGAACATGAAATTGAGCAAACTTCAGAGGACGGCGGAAGACAGGAAGGCCTGGCGGGAGCTGGTCCATGGGGTTGCAAAGAGTCGGACTCGACTGTGCGACTGAACAACAACAAAAATATCATGCTATATACAGTGGAGATAATCAGGGTATACATAATCAATAATGCCATAAATAAACAATGATGCACATAGGCTATAGATAAAAATAAATGATTTAAGTGTAAACAGTGTGATGTGAAATAGGAAAAAATAGTGAAGACTTGAACTGACTGTTGGTGGGGGTGAGAGCAGAAAGTGCTCGATTGTTTTCCCCAGTGATTCTCTCGTCTTCTCATAAAGTGACCAAAGTACAATAGCCTCAGTTGAGTCATTTGAGCTTCTAGGGAGAGTTCAGGCTTGATTGGATTCTAGACCCCACCAATTTGTCTTTTTGGCAGTCCACACGGTATCCATAAAACTCTCCTCCAACGCCCCATTTCAAATGGATCGGATTAATCAAGCAGAGATGCCTTAAAAAGAGCCACTCAGTCTTCAGAGAGCTGTCCAGTCCCCCAACCAAACTAGCCCAGGAGAGCCCTGTTTAATGAAGCTCAAACCAGAGAGAATTGTAGAGTCTTGAAAAAAATCCAAAAGTATCCATACTGAAGGAGTTCCCTGGCTTACGGGAGGGTTTTGTCCTTTATGGAGCTCCCTTCAGAGGGAGATCTTCTTTTCCCACCCTGTGCCTTTGGTTTCTGATCTCTTTCAAGGACTACTTTGAGGCCTTTTAAAAAGAAGGTCCCTCCTCCTAGCTGTCCAGTCCAGCCAATCAGGGAGCCAATCTGATCTTTTACGCCCTGCCTGAGCCAAACGCTTCCCCACTTAAGCAGGTGTTTATGGATGGCGTTTGTACGACTGCAGGTTTTTAACCAAGCCTCCGCTGACTGCCGCTTTTCCTCTAATCTGTTTTCCTTAAGGTATTTATTTGATTTTATGGGTGGTTTATGGTGCTGCTGTTGTACATGTTGAGAGCCTTTCTGAGTATAACTGTAACTCATAAATGTTATAATAAAGAAGGACAAACCAATTACGTCCAGCGCCTTCAGAACCGTTTGCCAAGGGAGCTGCGTGCCCGTTCCCTCAAGCTCCTTACCTGTAACACCACAGATGGTTTTAGGCTGGTGAAAGCGGTGGTAGTTTCTCATTGCTGTAGACAGCTAGAGGAGCACGCCCCCCTCAGAGTGATTGATTCTTAGAAGCCACCATAGGAATCCCTCGGAGGGGGCCACGCCAGCGAGGTGGCGAACCACACGATGCCTTTTCAAGTAACGCTCATAACTATTGAGTTTGACAGACCTGTTGTTCTCCGAGAAAGTTTATCTCAGTCTCTGTGGAAATTAGGTGTCCTCCTCTGTGCGGATTTGCAAACATGAAACGATGAGCCGGGTGGATTGACTAGAATCTCAATCGCGGAGGAGAACAAGGGCCGAGTGTTTCGCTTCTGCCAGCGTTTCAAAAAAAAATGAACAAACCCAAAGCCACCGTTTTGACTAAGTGTCTAAAATGCAAATGGGTCTGTACTTCTGATCATGAAGGCAACTCCAAAGGCGTGGAAGGAAGAGAAGTTTCCCGCTGGAACATCAGGCTTTTCATCGCTAACGCGCCGACAGAAGCAGACATTAATTAATGCTTCGTTGCAATGTGCTTCCTGGGATGGAACATATTGTATTCCCCAATGCCCCCACCCCCAAAAAGTCACAGGAAGGAATTTGTTAGAAGGACAGCAATTAAACACAGGCATCAAAAGGCTGAGTTCACCATTCTCAACTTCCCCGTTAGGACAGGCAATAATATATTTTGCCCGCTTGACGGGGGGATGCATCAAATCTATCTTATCCCATAGTTAAGCCCTATATGAGGGGGAAGTCTTATATATTTTATTTTGAAACATTTCAAGGTGATGCTTTAAATGGCTTTGAAGCCAAAACATCAAAATCAGATGCGAACAATGTGCTCGGTTCTATACTGACGCACAGAGCGCCTGCTTATTCCAGTTTACAAAACTGCATGTAGATTAAGGAAGAAGGAGAATGGGCCGATGAGTTGCAGCCAATGCCTAGCAAGCCCTTTTAAACTGGAGATGCCTGGGATTGAACCTGGGACCTTCTGCATGCCAAGCAGATGCTGTGCTGTTGAGCCATTCCCCCTCCCCTGGCAGGTTAGAGGATGGCAGGTTAGAGGATGGGTTGGATAAAACTGTACCTGATAAATAAGATGATCATGGGTGACAATGTGTACTTTACTGTATGCGTGCACGGCATACAAGCACAGTATGATTTTTGTGCGCAAGGAATGTCGTTATGGCTAAATGGTACAGGGAAACATACAGTGGGAAGTGTGCATACAGTGGCGGTCATGTGTGTTTCAACACACGGCAAGCCATTTCAAAGCCAGTTTATGACGTTGAACTGGAAGCTTCTTCTAAAGAGGCCAACACCTCACTGAACAAGTGCAAGTCTGTCTGTACCTAAGGGTTCCTTCCTATACCACGAATCACCTTTAGGTTATCTATTTAGGATAAGATGGGGAAAATTCAGCCATACATCCCAGCTGTGCCAAGTAAGCTTGGATCTTTTGATGCACACAGGATACTCCAGTTTGGTGTAACAGGAGAGCCAGTTTGGTGTAGTGGTTAAGTGCGCGGACTCTAATCTGGGAGAACCGGGTTTGATTCCCCACTCCTCCACTTGCACCTGCTGATGTGACCTTGGGTCAGTCGCAAGCTCTGGCACAGCTGTCCTTGAAAAAGAGCAGTTTGTGTCAGAGTTCTCTCAGCCCCACCCACCTCACAGGGTGTCTGTTGTGGGGAGGGGAAGGGAAAGGAGTTTGTAAGCCGCTCTGAGACTCCAAGTGAAGGGCGGGGTATAAATCCAATCTCTTCTCTTCTTCTTCTTCTTCTTCTTCTTCCTGCAACTACAAAGAAGAAGTTATCTGAAGAAGTGATCAGTGACTGTCAGAGTCCCACAGCGATCAGTCTCAACAACACTCCTTCAGAAGGATCAAGTTTATTGAGTACAGTAAAGGCAGGTCATCTGTCCGCACATTCAGTGTTAGATCTAACTCCAAAGGCGGGAGAGGGGAAGATGTACAGAATCCAAAAGGGGGGGTCCCCTGATGGAATTGAGCCAATCAGAGGACGAACTGCAGTGCGCCTCAACGAAGGAGTTCACATTCCCAGCTAAGCAACAGGAGCGAGGTACCAAGGTCACTAGGCTAGGCGAAGAGAAAAGACACAGTGAAAGAAATGAAAGTTAACATTCCAGCACCTCAAGATGTTCACCCACAGGCCCGTAGCTAACATGGGGCCCACGGGGCCCGGCCCCCTTGTCTTTCTTCTGGGCCCCCTCCCTCCAGGGCTGCCCCCAAAGTGCTCCAACTTACCACTTGCACTGTACTTGCATTTAACTAGCTGGCGGCCCCCCCAAGGCCCCCTCCCAAAGAATTCCCTAGCTACGGGGCTGTTCACCCAACTGCCTCCTGCCTCCCCCCACCTACAATGGCAGCGTAGCTGACAGTGACTCAAAAAAGCTCACACCCTGCCACAAATGCTGTCCGTCTTTAAAGTGCTAGTGGATCCTTGCTCATTTCTACAACCCCGAAGAAGTTTATCAGTCATCTCAGGGGGGAAATAAAGCTATATATGCACACAAGGATGCATACATGGGGTGGACAATGTAGTACTCATATAGTACAGCATACATGGTTGTAGACAATGTAGTATGACCCCCTGCCCAGCTTTCTGATCCTCCTGTACGTGGACTGCAGGTGCACCCCGGGGCTTTGGGGATTGGTTGCCGTCTTAGAGATTCTAGATGTGTTGTGTTTTAAATTGGACTCCTGTATTGTATTTTAACTGCTTTAAATGGGTTGTAACCCACCCTGAGCCCGCTTGCAGGGGAGTATTATTTATTTTATCACGTGATAAAACGTGATAAAAACGTGATAAAATAAATAAATAAATAATACTCCCATAGTACTAGAATCCAGGAACACCAGGGGAAGCTGATCGGTGATAGGTTCAGGAGAGATAGAAGTACTTCTTGCTTCAAAAAACTGATTTGCAGAATTCACTTCCAGGGGATGTAGAGATGGTCACAAGCGTCGATGGCTTTAAACGGGGTTTAGGCTAGTAAGATACCAGAAGCTAAGCAGGGTCACCCCTGGTTAGTACTAGGATGGGAGACCACCAAGGAAGGCCAGGGTTGCTATGGAGAGGCAGGCAATGGCAAACCCATCTCTGAATGTCTGTAGCCTTGAAAACCTTACAGGGTCTCCATAAGTCGGCTGCAACTTGATGGCAAAAAAAAAAAAAAGATTCCAGGAGAAGAAGAAAAAGAGAAGAAGAAATTGGATTTATACCCCACCGTTCACTACCCAAAGGAGCCTCAGAGCCGCTTACAATCTCCTTTCCCTTCCCCTCCCCACAACAGACCCCCTGTGAGGTAGGTGGGGCTGAGAGAGCTCTTTCGAGAAGTGCCCTTGACAGAACAGCTCTGAAAGAACTTGTAACTGACCCAAGGCCACACCAGCAGCGGCACATGGAGGAGTGGGGAATCAAACCCGGTTCTCCCAGATTAGAGTCCGCGCTCCTAACCACTGCACCAAACTAGCCCATCACATGAAGCCATGGAGCTGCTTTATGCTGAATCAGACCCTTGGTCCATCAAGGTCTGTATTGTCTACTCAGACTGGCAGCAGCTCTCCAGGGTCTCAGGCAGAGAGGTCTTTCCCATCACTTACTGCCAAATCTTTTAACTGGAGATGCTGGGGATTGAACCTGGGACCTCCTGCATGAAAAGTGGATGCCCTGTGACTGAGCCACAGTCCCTCCCCGTGGCTCCTAGGCATGCTCGACTGCCTACCAGTTTGGCTCACGTCTTCACCAGACGCGTGAACAAGGAGTGATGATTGGTTTGACTGTTCATTGGCCCATGCATGGCTGCTGAGCAAGTTGTTTCACACCGTTCCTTCCTGCCTGTGCAGCACAGTGGCTTTTCGCACCTGCTGGTTCTCGCACAGCTTGGTCCAGTTCTACGACCTTCCCCTGTCCTTGCTGTGTAACTGCTCTGCCCAGCAGGCAATTGTTTCAAGAGACAATTAAATCAGTCATAAATCATATAAATTAGTCATAAATAAATGAGGTGTTTTAATAAAAAAACCTGCTCTTTGGTGATCACCTGTGTAGTCCCTAGTGATGATAATGGCTGCAAATCAACTTGAAAGGGCAGCATCTTTGCACATGGGCAGTCTTGGAAAAACTCAATGCACACCTGTTTGACAGGCAATCATGGCTGTTTGGAATGGCTGTTGAACATGTTCATAGCATGATTTTCTGCATCCTTAATGGCTACTAGCCATGGTGACTAAAGGGAACATCCACATCCACAGGAAGTAAACCTCTGAATACCAGTACCAGGAGGCAACATGAGGGGAAGGCCTTATAAGAACATAACATAAGAAGCACCCTGCTGGATCAGTCCATGTAGTCCAGCATCCTGTCTCAAATACTGGCCAACCAATTACTCTGGACAGCCAACAACAGGGCATAGAGGCTGAGGCCTTCTCTGGATAAGAATACAAGAAGAGCCCTGCTGGATCAGACCAGTGGTCCATCTAGTCCAGCATCCTGTCTCAAATACTGGCCAACCAATTACTCTGGAGGGCCAACAACAGGGCATAGAACCCGAGGTCTTCTGATAAGAACACAAGAGCAGCCCTGCTTAATCAGACCAGTGGTCCATCTAGTCCAGTATCCTGTCTCACACATTGGCCAACCAGTTCCTCTGGAGGGTCAACAACAGGGCATACAGCCCAAGGCTTTCCCCTGATGTTGCCTCTTGGCACTGGGATTCAGAGGCTGACTGCCTCTGAACATTGACCTGCCCTCCGTAGACCTATCCTCCATGAATCTATGTAATCCTCTTTTAAAGCTATCTGTGCCTTTGGCCATCACCACATCCTCTGGCGGCGAATGCCGCATTTTAATCACTCACTGTGTAAAGAAGAAGCCTTGCTTTCTTGTTCTGTTTCGGCTGGCCTCTGTGTGAAGCAGGATGGTGGACTTGATGGACCAGTGGTCCAGTCCAGCCAAGCACTTCCTGTAGTCTTATATTCTCTCCCTTCTGTTGATGAATGGGGGAATCTGTTCATGAATGGGGAACTGAGAGCCAGTTTGGTGTAGTGGTTAAGAGTGATGGACTCTGATCTGGTGAACTGGGTTTGATTCCCCACTCCTCCGCATGCAGCCAGCTGAGTGACCTTGGGTCAGTCACCGTTGTCTCAGAGCTGTTCTCGCAAGAGCAGTTCTTTCAGTGGTCTCTCAGCCCCACCTACCTCACAGGGTGTCTGTTGTGGGGAGAGAAAGGGAAGGAGTTTGTAAGCTGCTCTGAGACTCCGAGTGAAGGGCAGGGTATAAATCCAACTATTCTTCTTCTTCACCTCATAAGTCATCTGTACTCACATTAAAGCATGCATGGGGCACTAGATCAGAGGCTGCAACATGATCCCAATCCCAGCCAGTCCATCCACTTTTCACTCACGCCAGGGGTCATTTTGTAGAAAAAGAGGTGCAGTAGCTCATTAGCATAACTTATTTGCATGTGCCACACCCCCTGATGACACCAGAAGTGTGTCAGAAGGCAACACCCACCACTCAGGCGCCACTGGAGTGTTTTGGATTGCTAGCTATTGGGGGACGGACGGACATGCAGATCTGTCCTTGCAGAGGAGGGAGAGCTTGTACCTGAATAAAACTTGGTCTTAAAGGTGCCACTGGACTGTTTTGGACTTGGGGGCGGAGGGGGGGGCTCTGCAACTTGCCTTGCTGCTTCTTGCTCTGACTGAGGGCTGCTGGGAGCAGGGGGGGGCTTGTTGCATGTGCCCACCCCCTGGGCTCTTTACTGCCGGAGCTCCGCTCCTGTGTGCTCCTGCGAGAAATGACCCCTGACTCACGCTTATATTTATAAATCACTACCTACCCCAGAACCTGTAAAAATACATATGCATGCATTGGAGAGGGCAAGTCTCCGAAAAGCTGTACAGCCAACGTTGCCACGTAAGTAATAGTGGTAATTTCCCTGTTTAGGAAAACAAATGATGCCGGAGTTAATGTGGCATCAGACGAAATTTCCATTTTAATAATTACGCATTGGTTGCTTTTTTAAAAAAAGATGTCATGCGGAGGCCAGCGACATTCAGAATGG